>NC_041228.1:13253606-13265423 GCF_002837175.3 Physeter macrocephalus
CGTGAGCCATGGCCGCTGAGCCTGCGCGTCCGGAGCCTGTGCTCCGCAACGGGAGAGGCCACAACAGTGAGAGGCCCGCGTACCGCAAAAATAAATAAATAAATGATACGCTTCAAGCTAATAAAGTTAGAAAGGGTCAATAGATGAAGTAGAATAATCCAATGAATAGGTGCTTTCCTGATCTAGCCATCTGTGATCTACAGGGACTGCCTTGTTTCAGGCGCTCCATGTTTTGCGCTCCAGGATACATTCAACCTCTAGAGTTAGACCTTCAAGGTGGAATCCCAATCTGTCTCTTACCCTCTGTGTGACCTTTTTCCTCATCCTTAAAACAGGGGAAATGACATTCTCTACCTCTGGTTTGCGAAGAGAACTAAGTCACCTACTATATGACAATGACCGTCTCCATGTCTGCCATGCTACCCCTATTATCATTGTCATCTTCATCTACCACCATAGCTTCAAAGTTAACCCTATGTCTCATCTTGCCTTCTTTAAATCCATCCTCCAAATTGCAGCCAGAGTGAAGTTTCTAAAAGAGAAACTTGATATTTTTCCATGCATTAAATAATTTAATGTTTCTTCATGGTCCATAGAATAGTGTCCAGAACCCCTAGAGTGGCAGATTACACCTTACAAATCCAACCTTTGCTTCCTCTCTGCTATCTTCCCCCATCCTTCTTCTCTCTTATTTCCTGTTCTTGCTCTGAACTTTCAGCCACACAGAACCATTTGATAAACATGAAGACTACCTTCCATTTACTTGCACTCCTCTGTACTTCCCTCTGCCTAGAACTTTCTTTCCAATCTTATCTTCAAAAGGTTGGATCAAAACATATTTTTTTCTTAAAGCAGAAAACCCCAGTCTCAGCAATGCACAGAGGAAGGGAAACGTAATCTGCTCCAGTGACGTTCAAAGAGGAGCAGGTGCCAATTTGCTTACCAAAGAGAGGATCCAATCTGAACTCGTCAGGCCTGCTGCTTTGCACATTCCCGCTGCGGCCTAATTGCTTGCACTGTTAATGTAGTCATAATCTAAGCATTCCCAAAGTCATCCTGGACAGCTCACAACACATCTTAAGAAGTATCTGCAGCACAGATTGAACCAACACTTTAAAAATATTGGGAAATGATAAACATAGGATTCTGTTTAATTAAATACGTGGCTGCAATTAAACTTGGAGATAATTTCTTCTTGTGCCCTGCTAAACTGTACTTGTGCACATAGGCAATAAGATAGCTACTTCTCAATTAGCTTTGGTAAGTGAGTAAAAGAACAGGACAGATAGCTTAAATATACTGATAATTTCTATTTGGGATTATGGTGCGTTTGGGGATACTCTAGAGGTTATTTATAGGACCCATGAAGACCCACACCCTGCCAAGGCTTTATCACCCCTTCTTATGAAGTCCTGGAGAGAGATATATGCACAAGAGAAAATAGAAAATAAAAAAACCAAGTGCCACTTTATTTTATTTATTTATATATGATATAACTAAATATTATATTTATTATAATTAGGTGGGCTTTCACCTGAGACCCCAATTATAAGTTCTTTGGTTAGTTGGGCTGGAGACATGACTTGGATCACATGATACACAAAAGCCTAAGGAGCTTTACCTACCCTCCAAGTCTAGATATGAATCCACTGTTCTCTGGGTGACCCCATGTAAAAAAAAGATTTAAGAGATTAACAACTAGAGTATATATTTAAGAATAGTAGAGAGAGTCACATTTGGGGCTTCTTCTAGGTAGAATTGTTAGAGTACTACTATCTCTGTCTTTAACAAAGATAAGGCAAAGAAAGAGGATCATAGCTATGTAGGCGACCTTGTAACAGTTATCCTGACCACTAGTCTACATAGTCTGGATAGTGTCCAGAATATCACTTTGCCTGTACCCTCCAACTTGCTTTTGCTTATAACCTTCTGGGTCAGCACTCTGGCCTTGAAGCCATGGGGTAAGTCAGTTCCAGACTCTAAACTTAGTTTCTTCATCTTTCAAGTGTTTCAAGTGATGTATTAAGCAAGAGGCATCTGCGGTTCTTTCCAGCTCTGATGTTATATTATGTGACCATAAATAAACATTACCCTCTCTAAAGCAAGAGTATTAGTGAACTCCAGTACTTCTCCCAATAGCGAAATGAATTCCTTTTGGATGTAAATTTTATTTTCATTGTCCACACACTTCTATCCCTAGGCAACTCTTTTATAGGAGTCTGATGAGAGAAGATGATTGACTCAGCAAACATCTATCCTCACTCTCAGAATATGCCCCCAAATATTTTAATTCAGAAAGCCCAGAGCATAAAAAATTAGGAAATTTACTTAATCTGCTTTCTAGAGAATTCTAATGAGAAGCAACATAGTCAAAAACAAGGACTAAGAATTTCCCACATGAACATGATGGGATAGTCAGCATTTTTTCACTTCTCTTCCAAGAAATCCTGTTTTAAAGTACAAATATTTTTTAAATGCTTTAAACTCTGCAACCTGCATTTTCAATGTAATGCAGATATGACATTATGACACATATGATCCACAAAGTCCAAAATACTTATAAAAAACTGCCAAAAACTGAGATTGGCAGAGGTCCAAGGGAGGGAGAGATGAAAAGAAGCACAATGAGTGACAAGAGGGTCCGACACTGAAATCTCAGAAAGCGTCATTAAAGACACATTTCCTAAATGTGAGGGTCATGATCTAACATGCAAAAGCTATCATCCTTCTTTGCAAAAGGTGAGAGAACTGAGTGAGCATGTTTGGCGGGGAGACAGAGAAAGCTCCACTGACAAAGAATCAGACAGGACAGTGATATTTGCAGGGATCAGGGTAACCAAGGACAAGGAGAGAGCCTCTAGGGTGTGAACATTTTGAGACTATTCTCCCACCCATTGGAATCACCTGAAAATAGGGGGTCTGAAAAAACCTGTTTCATTAAGAGATGAGTCATACAACAGGAACAAGGCATCATTCAAGGATACTATTGAAAACTAAGGACAAGAGAAGCCACATTTCCCAGGAGATGAAGATTTGGCATAGGAAGTGAGTTGTGAACAACATGCCATGAATCAAAACATATTAGTAAGGCAGTTGCTGTTATGAAAGACGACCTCGAGCCCAAATGTAGAAGGTATGATAAGACCCCAGGAAGAGGTTAGAGATGAGCTGACCTCACTGAGGAGAGATGTAGAAGAAAGAAGCAAAGCCATCTTACACACACACACAGAGAAAACAGAAGGAAAACTAAGGGACTAGATATTACAGAAAATAAAATGAGTTGTAAAAGATAAAAGTAAGGAAAGCAAAAAGAAGTGAGGGGAAGAAAGAAAGAGAAAAAGAAAGAGAGAAAGAAAGAAGAAGAGAGAAAGAGAGAAAGAAGGAAAGAGAAAGAGGGAAGGAGGAAGGAAAAGAATTTTTAAAGAGTAAAGAAATCTATAGTAGTAGAAAGCAGTCAGGCAAAGGGGAGCATATATATATATATTTATATACATATGTAAAACACTAGTATATGCATAAAGAAATTTTGGTAAGAGTCATAAGATTTGAGGGAAGACTTTTTATCAATACTAGACAGCATTTTATTTATTTTTAATTTCTGGATTACATGAATTATTCCACATAAAATTTTTTAAAACAGAAAAAAAGAACAAGATAGAAACATACTAGGAAGGGTGGAAAAGTAACAGGCTTAATTCAACCATTTACCTATTCAGATGTATTCAGCAAACATTACTGAATGCCATTCTATGTCAGGCACTGGTCTAGTACTGAGTATGCAACAATAAAGAAAGCAGATAGAAATCTCTGTCCTTGTCAACTTTCATTCTAAAGAGGGGAAATGGACAACAAACAAAAAGACAAATAAAAACATATTATATATCAAAAGATAAACTATGGAGAAAAATAAAACACAGTAAGGGAGATAGAGCATGCCAAAGGAAAGAGAGGTTGCTGCCTTAGGTAGGGTAGTCAGGGAAGGCTCCATAGTTCCCCTTGAACACTTGGACACAGTGTCCCTTGGACACTCGGGCAGGGACCTATAGGTGAGGGAGGATGCCATGCAAATATCCCAGGCAGAAGGAAGGAGAAACATTAAAAGACAGAAATGTCTTGGCTTTTTCGAGACTATGGAGCCCAGCATGGCCAGATTGCTCGAAGATAGAAGTGAGTGGAAGGAAATACAACCAGAGATTTTAACGGGGCCAGTGTATATATGGCTTTGAATATCATTTTAAGGATTTTATCTTTTTCTCTGAGTGAGAGGAGAAAATGTTGAAGAGTATTAAGCAGAGAAGTGATAAGATCTGATCTCTATTTCATTTTAAATGATCATTCTGGGTGCTGTGTTAAGTTAGCTACTACTTAGAGCTAAGGCCGAAAGAGCTAGACACTATTTTCATTACGATAACCACTGACAGTTGGGGCTTCTCAAAAGTTTATGCAGAGCTAGAAGTTAGAAAATTGGCTTCTCCAAAAACAGCGGCCTCCACTCCCTCTCCACACCTGCCTTGTCAACATAAAGGGGAGTCTAGGACAGAAGGAGAGTGCCTTTGGGAAGTGAAGGGAGGAAGACTTCCGAATTATTGTGCAAATTATTGGGAGGGGTTCTTTTAAGAAGGGGTTCTCATTCTCTGATTTGTTATCTGCCTAAGTGTAAATTTCTAGAACTGCCTCTGTGGTACCAGAAACGAAGAATAGACTATTGGGAAGAGATGGCATGGTGGGGACTTGCCTGAAGGACAAAAGGACAAGACAAGATTGCCTCCAAACTGGGTTTCAAAAGGTACAGGAGTCAAATCCCAAGAATTGCCTTCAGTCTCAAGAGTTAGACGGTGAAAGAGATTGGGGAGGTATGGTGTTGTTAGGGTCACCCCAGGGGCTTCCAAAGCAAGAGGGTATCGGTGAGGGGTGGTAGATATAAGGAAGAGAAGCTATCAGAGGCACTTTCTTGGCACCAGCTGTATGTCTGCCGGGGCATGGCACCAAATCTTCCAAGAGTGTCAGTGAGCTAGAACACAAGTTTTGGAAACACAAAGAAAAGACTTCCAGTGCCTCTTATAAAAAAGAAGACATTTGTGTTTTCTGTCTCCATTTATGGAGACAGATAACTCTCAGAACTGGAGAAAACAGCCTTCCCTCTCTATACCAACTTGCATGCTGTCTGCATAACTCTGTGATTACAGTGATTTTGCATGGTGCATAGGCAAATACTTTTTTAAAATTAATAGTACATATAACTTGCAAAAAGGGCCCCCCCAAAATGAGGAGACAACAAAATGGCTGAAATTTGGAAATCTGTGCTCCAATTCAATGCACTTACTTGATATACCATGAAAGTGAAGGAGGGAATATGACTTTCACGAGGTCACATAGCTAGTTAGTAGTAACGCTAAGTAGAGCTCACAGCTCCATTCTCTTACTTCATTGCAGGATCTCACAAAGCTGATCAGAGAAGCAGACAGCACAGTAATCATGTGACATGAGGATGTGGACATATTTATGCCCACAGCAACTTGTACCATCTCCAAAAAAATAAATGGTCGCGCACAGAGAACACACAGAGCCATGAACCAAAGCTCTGGCGCACTTACTCCACGGTGTTATAACGATAATTTATAATGCTATTGCAATTACAGCAGAATTATGACACGCCCACCACCTAATAGACCTGTGTGCATAGTCTTGAGAAAGACAAATGTGCTGGCAGGTCTAGCTGCAGAAATGAGATTAAATGGCTCCCATCCCCAATCCTGCCATTGATTTTTGTAGCCCTCCCATTAACACGATACTTCACATACCACCTCGCCATCATTTCTCAGAGTTGAAGATGTAGTTTTAGAGTATAAATAATTAGACCCTCAAAATCCAAGGTGACAAATCTTACACGCCTCCCGTTGCCATGATTCAGGACACGTAAATCGGAGCCTCTTTTGAGGATGCGTGCGTGAGAAGACGTTTACAGAATGATACTGCTTTGTGTTTCTCTTTCTTTCTCTTTCCTCCGTTTGACCACCATTGTCATCGGATGTGAATCGGTTTTATAGGGTCACCGTATAAATCAGGATCTTTTTGTAAAAAGTTGGGGGGGACTCCTACACAATGACAATTAGACCAAACAGGGAGAGTCCCTGGCAAACAAGGGCATGTGTTCATCCAAGTTTGAGGTCATAATCTTTTATATCAGTAGTGTTGGTCTGTGCTTTCTCGTCTCTTATAAAATGCTTTTTCTGTGGGTTGCTAAATATTGCCAAAGAGATAATGCAATAAGAGGTAATAAACTTAATACTTACAGTGGCTACCTTTTATTGAGTACCTACTTTGTGGTTCTAAGAGTCTAGAGTAGTGATTACGAACATTAGATTGATTGTAACAGGCTGGTAGATTGATCAACCACTCTGTGTCTCAGTCTTTAATAAATAAAGCACTGGTACAAACTAGCACTCGAAGAGGTGGGTTGTGGCAATTGTGTGCAGAGTTCTTTGTACGTAATACTATCTAATGCTTTTAGGAGCCTGATGAGGTGAATATCATTAACCTAATTTTTCATATGAGAACACTGAGGGTCAGCAAAGTTAACTTACTTTGCTGAAGTCACAAAACTCTCTAGAAGTTGGAAAGTTTGTATTCAAACTCAAGTCTATTTGACATGTCTTCACTCTTGCCTATTTTACTGTCTCCCATGGTAAGTCCTAAACTAGTGCCGGCCGAACAAAAGTTGAAAGGCTTTGTTTAACCTAGCCTTACATACTTATTAATTTACTCACCCATTCCACACTCTTAAGGCATTTTATGTTTGTATTTACTTATTTGTTTGCTGTCGACTTATATAAATTCATCTCATTCCAGAAGATTTATGGTAGTTTATAAAAACACATGCATTTTGTAAAAATATATTAAGAATTCAGGAAGAAAGGGAATAAGAGTAGAGAAAAACTAAGAGGCTGGTATTCAAAATGTGAGCAAGTTTTACTGAGCTGACACCATGTAGGAATTGGGGATTTCGAAGTAAAATCACAAGGTCCCTTCTTTTCATAAGCTTGGCTTCTAATGGAGGAAATAATACACAAACAATTACAGGGTACAAGGCAAGATTGGAAAAACTGTACAAGACCCACTGGGAGCATATCAGGAGGGCATGCCCCATCAAGACTGGGTACCACTCATCACAATCTGAGAGTCTCCTAGTTTGGTTGTTGCCTGTCTTCCTGCTATGTTGTTTACAGCTGTACCTCCTCTGCCTGCCACATTAGTAGTGCTTAATGAATGAGTGAAGGAAGGAAGCTCAATGAGGATTTTTTAAAAAGTGTTTTTTGCACAGCTTGTAAATTGCAGAACTATCTCAGTTCTATCTGCTTCCCCTAGACCCTGGAAGTGACCTGCTCAGGGAATTACATCCTACAAACACTGAAAGGAGGCAAAGATTCAAAAATAGTTCATGGAGAGTGGGTCAGTGAGTACATACCGACCCTCAAGCAAAAAAGAGGATGGACATTACTAAGGTAATAATGGTACATCTAGAAAAACTAGCACGTCACAGATGAATGATTTGTCCAACTTGACATACCCTGTAAGAGACCAGTGAGGTGTTTAAATTCAACTCCCTCTGGCTCCATGTCTGTCTACATTCCACCAGGCCTCCCTGCAGAGATGAAATTGGGCAGGGGATCTGAGAAAATACCTGGATAAAGAGAGTAAGAGGGAGAGTAAGACGTTTAGGGCGCAAAGAAGGACAAAGGAAGGCGGAAAGTCAGAATATACAAACAATCGATTCACTTAAAAAAAAATTTCAGCAACAGAGAAAAATTGCTGTGCATTAATCAATGCATCATTAAAATGCATTGAGACAGACCGATGGCAGTAGCCTTTTGAAAATTTACTAGTTTAGCTCCTTTTCTAGTTTCTTCACATTTTCTTGTCTAGAAATCTCACCTTGTGCTTTGGAAACTGGTTTGAGAATCAGGAAAGAACTCTTGGCCAAGTTCTAGAAATTCCATATTCTAAAACTAGTTTTTTTCATCTGTAACAGAAAGCTGAGGCAGTAACTTCCCTTCCTTCGGGCTTCGGTTTCTGCTTGTGACAAGTGAAGAATCTGGAATCAGTTTTTCCCCAGGATCTTTCTAGAGCTGTCTGGACAATAACAGGAGACCTGGTTCAGAGCCCAGCACTGTATCTTTTTTTGTCTCATCTCTTTTGTGTTTCTCAATTATTTCCTGCTCTTAGAAGTTGGGATAAAACAGAGAAAAAGTACATAAAGCTTTGGAGTTTGAGGATCTATTTATATTAGCTTGTTTGAGGCAGGACTGTCATCTGCCAGCCCTATCTTACAGGTCTTTGCAGATCCATTGAGGTCATGAATATGTAAGCACTCTAGTAATTACCTTTGGCAATAACATAAAAGAATCAGTTGTAATAATACTATTTTTATAGAGACCTAGGAAGTAGTCTGTTTTCAAGAAAGGTTAAAAGCCTTTTCCTAGAAGACAGATTAGGCATAAGTAGAGGCAGAAAGTCTGCCAATATTTTCTTTCAAACCACTCTGTAGTAAACTCTGTGACTGATTAAGAATAAACTGATACAAAATAAAAGGAATGGAAAATATAAAAGGAAATAAATTTAATTAAAATATAAGATATGGTCCCTCTTACGTGGTTGAGAAGATAGATTGGGGCCCAGAACACTAACAAGAAACAACGTAGTAAATGAGGATGTACGAAGTACCCATTTTGTCTTGTAACTTTCATAGCAACCCTATGTGATAAACCAGATATTGGAAGACTGGACTGGGGGGGGCTTCAGTTTCTTCATCTATAATAGCTGTCAAACTTGGTACAGGGAAAGGAGACAGAGGGTAAGTTCCCCACTCAAGTGCATACAATGAACCTGTCCCTAAAAGGCCCCTAATGTCAGGAAATGGGGAGTCCAGGAAGGAAGGGGGTGGGAAGCTGAGAAGCTGTAATGTATGTGTACTTTGTAAAAAGTCTGAGAGTCCTGGAGGAGAGGTTGGTGGAGCCAGCATGGTGGTGGTGGGCACATGGGAGGCTCAGGCCAGCAGCCACTTACCAAACAGCATGAAAATGTCTCAGTATCTGAGCAACCAGTAGGGCTGCAGTGTAACATCCAGCCTGGCTATAAAGGACAACACACTTTTAAGTAAAAAGGCTCAAGTTGTCCAGTGAGGTAAGACTTCCCGGAGAGAATGGCTAGAAATCCTTTTTGCGGTTTTCTGTTGGTTTGTTTTTTTTTTTACTGTAAGGAATCATTTGGATTGCCAGGACACGTGCTTCCCCCAAGAATCAATACCGAAACCTAAAGGAACAAATTGATGAATTTCACGTCCTGCAAAGGATTCTGGGTAGGATGATCACATGATCTGGTCTTCCCTGAATGGTCCCCATATCTGGATTCTCCTTTAAGTCTCAAGAATGTCACAGTTTGCATGCTAAATATTGTAGCTGAACTAACTCTGTGCTGTTTGGCCAGCGGAAAAATATGAGAGAGTAACTGAGAATGAGAGGTGAGGATAGATAGTGAACTCTTGGCTGACAGAATTGTGATTTGACATGATTATGCAGGCATGAGCCAGACAGATGAAAGTAGAAATGTCCTAAACAGAGAGAATCTAGAAAGGAAGTGGTTAGACTCATTGTTCTGTGAAATTTTCAAACAAAGTGGTTTCTACAGAGGTTGAAAGCTAGTGACAGACAATGCCAGCAACAAAGACAACAGTAGCTACCATTTAACCAGTGCTCGCTAAGTTCCTGGAACTTTGCTAAGGGGCTAGATTATAATTGGATTTCACCCTTACACCCGCTGTCTGAGGTAAACAAAGTAGCCCCAAGTTGAAGACGAGAAACTCTGGGGTTCAAAGAATTTTAATGACTGAACAAGGAACGAACTGGTAAAATCAGGGGCTTTGCAATCAGCCTGCCTGAATGTGAACCGTGGTCCTGCCACACACTTGCTGTAAATGTGCTTTTTAAGAGGAGAATTTCTAAGACTAAGATGAGGGTATCAAAAGCCTTTGGAGCTAGGAGCAGGAAAGCAAGAAAGGAGTGCCCATTTACTTCCAGCCCAATAAAACTTTCCGTTAATCAACGTATATTGAGTTCCAACCATGTGTGCAGAAGGTGCAAGTTCCTCCAGAGAATACGGAGGAAAGTATGAAACATGGTTTTCCACCAAGGAAAATATGATCTTTGGTTGGAGGGGAGGAATTGTTGTCACAGGCGCTCTGGCATAGTAAGAAGCAGACCTGTCTCGAATTGGATGCTCTGAGATGGATTCCTAGCTTTGCTCATTACAAGTCACGTGGCAGGGGTAAGCTGCTTACGTATTCAGAGCCTCAGTATCCTCATGCGTAAGCTGGAGATGGAAATAAGGCCAAACTCATAAAACTATGAAAATCAGATAAAGTAATATAAATGTATCCTAGACACTGTAAAAGGATATTCTGAAATAAACTGTAATTTTTGCAGGAAACAGAGGAAATTAAGCAAGAGATGTAAATACAACAAGCATCCAAGGGAAGCTGATTTCCAAGAGTGTTTATCGTCTCTCAATGGACTTACAGTGTCTCAGTGCCTAGGTCTCCCATCTACCTCTCTTTGCGCGCGTTCTTTCTCACTCTCCTTTTTAATCGAGAAACTTCATTTCCTTATTCCCTTTAGCTATTTCATAGGTCATTGCTCTTTAGGGATGGAGGCTATTTTTGCTATTCTGTTTCCTTTTCATTCAACCATGCAATACTTGTTCCATATCTGGCTAGCTCACTCTGGAAGGGGACAGCAAATTACAAATTACATACCTCTGGGTGCTTGGTGGAAGTCACTTACCTAGATTTAAATCCCCAATAACGTTTGTGGGGGTTTTTTGTAAATAAAGTTTTAGTGAACACATCCACCACATTCTTTTATGTATGTCTGCTTTTAAACTACCATGACAGAATTGTAAATCTCCAATAACATTTTAAATACTTAGTATTAGCCAGGTCCATAAATATGTCTGAGATAACCACCATCATTTCTGTATGAACAGTGATATCCAATAAATTATGGAATCTGTGAATTGCTTGCAATACAAAGTGTTAAAGACAGAAACAATTAGCTGTTTGGATGTGCAGGTCTGAGAGTCTGTATCATATACATATGTGTGTTTAGTGGAATCTTCCTGAGAGGAAATATTTCATTGTCTGTCTTCTTAGAAACAGTTACACCAGATGATGCCAAATATCACTTCTCATGGTTTTTGTCTTCATAACGGAATAAAAGGATGAGATTTACTGATTATTTTTGTTAAAATTCACTATTGTCTTCGCTAAGATAATAAACCGAGGGTCTACTTGTCAAGATCTGCAAATTTTTCTCTGCTGAAGTTCCTTTCATTCTTATGCTCCAAACATCTATGTGAGTAAATGCCAAAAGTGTTGGAGAAAAGGGAAGGAAAGGGTTGTGATAAAAGGAGGAATAGTGTCTTTTCAAAAGGAGGATGAGGGAAGAAGAAAACAGCGGGTTTACCACCTTCCATGAACTCTGTGTAAATCACTGACACAGAGCTATATGTATTTATCAATAACAGCTGCAGGCTTTACTGAACACTCATCCCCTGCCATGTACTGGACTAAACACTTAGAAAGCATTGCTTCATTTTATTCTCAATAGCATAATGAAGTTAAGCAATTTGCTCAAGATCATCAATCTAGGGCTTCCCTGGTGGCGCAGTGGTTGAGGGCCCGCCTGCCGACGCGGGGGACGCGGGTTCGTGCCCCGGTCCGGGAGGATCCCACGTGCCGCGGAGCGGCTGGGCCCGTGAGCCGTG
>NC_041228.1:13265433-13300009 GCF_002837175.3 Physeter macrocephalus
GCTGGGCCTGCGCGTCCGGAGCCTGTGCTCCGCAACGGGAGAGGCCGCAGCGGTGCGAGGCCCGCGTACCACACACACAAAGAAAAGATCATAAATCTAATAATTGAAGAGGTTTGTCAGTGACCAAATGGGTAATTCTGCTTAATTCCATGGTTCTCTATTAGAGGCTTCATGTGTCCACAGATACAAAGCACATCCTAAGAGATAAAGGAAAAATTTGATGTCCAGGCACCTTAACACCTTTAACGTATTTCCATATTAGTTTAGATCTTGATCGAGGATGAGGATGGACACTAGTTACTGGACACTTAAATCTCCACAATCTACACACCTTACCATGGCCCACAATGACCTGCTTAATATGAGCCCCAGCACATCTCGAGTCATAGCCTCTTCCTGTGGTAGATTTTTAAAAGGCCACAAATACTTTGCAATGCCCCCCATCAAGAAGTGAAGTCTTTTTCCTGATCTCTTGATTCTGGACTGGTCTGTGACTAGTTTGACCAGTAGAATTTGGTGGAAGTGATACTGTGTGTCTTCTGAAGCAGGGCCTCAAGGGATATTGCAGCTTCTCCTTCATTCTCTCAAATACTGCTTCCACATGAAGAAGCTCAAACTAGCCTATGAGAGCCATGGCCCATCCAAGAACCAGTGGCAGCTTCCAGAGCAGTCCCCATCCAGCCCCCAGAATGACTATGGTGGCAAGACATATCTTAAGCCGCTAATTTTGGGGGTGGTTTGTTAAGTGGCAACAGATAACTGGGCTACCATAACGCTTCAGGCTCTGGGCTCCAGCCTCTCTGGTCTCCTCTCAGTTCATGGTACATGCCATTGTCTTTCCCACTGCAGAGACTTTGCATATCTGAGCCCTATACTTGGAAAATTTCCCCCTCCTGTCTTGTCCAATGGTTTACTCCTTGTCATCCTTTAGGCCACAGCTTAAAAGTCACCACCAGAGAAAATCCTTTACTGACCATCTATGTACAGTAGCTTTCTTATTATCCAAATCAGCCCCTTGCTTAGTTTTTTCACTGCGTGTATAACAATCTGCTATTGGTTTGTCATTGCCTATTTTCCTCCTACCCAACTCTAAGCTCCATGAGAGGAGATAGAGAGAATGCTTGCCCTTTCCTCCATTGCATCCTGGGAGAGTGCCTGGCAGAGGGTCTCATCCACAATCCCTTAGATCCCTTTACCATTTTTGTGCACACATCTGCCCAGAGGCCTGTCACTCTCAACAGCCAGCACTTGCTTCTCTTTTTGGAGGACTGCCCCCATGGCTGCTGAAAGCCAGCTGGATTTACCTGTAATGAAGCACAGAGAACGGAAGACTAGGAATTTGGATAGCCCAGGCCAATGACCAGGGAGTGGGGTAGTGTGTATAAATACTCCAGCCCCCTTATCCCCGGACAGGACACCTCTGGGGTATGATCTACACTGCCTGCACTACTCACCTATAGGAGTGAGCAAAGTTCCCCTCCATGGACCATCTTAGCTTATTTTCTTATTGTGTCCAACGTAAGTGTATACCCTTGACCGGTATCCCTCCTTTCCCTGTCCCGTTTCCCCAGTCTCCTGCAGGCTTTAATGTGAACATTTCCTAAAATAAGTCACTTTCATACAAATCCTAGGGTTAGAATCTGCTTCCGGGAAAGTCACCCTAAGACAGTGTGTTGACTGAATAAATTCATTACAGCAATTCTGGATTTCTACACATTTGCTTTTCACATGGACATCGTTAACCCCACCTCATAATCGGAATCCAGATATATTCTGCAGCATCACTGGCCTTTGCAGTCTTGTTTGTGCGATTATTTCAATGTTTCACTGCAATTTGCCCCGGTGTTTTATAAAGATGAGTGGGAAGTGCAAAAACGTACGCACTGACACTAGCTGCTAAACAACTGAGACAAAGATAAAAACCACTCGGTGTGCTGAAAGCAGGGAATCTTTGATTATATCGGAATCCCCGGTGGACTGAAGCTGGTCGTCTGGATGTTCAATTGTGAAGAGTGAGTACCAGATTAAAGAACATATGGGAAATTCTGGAAATAGATCATCTGGGACTGTATTGAAAAATGAGGCTTATTGAAAGACATGGAGAAATCTTTAAAAAGTATGGAAATTATGAAAATTGGCACCAAAACCCCTTCCAGAGTTCCAAAGACTAAGAAGTTTATGGAAGCAGAGAGCAGTTATCAGAGATGAGCTTGCCTTGTGTTCCCTTGTCAAGAGGAGAAATAGTCTCATACTCAAGTCTCACCTGACAAATGCTTCATGAAGTCCTGTAAAATCCTACTAAAGTCACCCTCGCTGTCTCCTGCTGAATTCCCTACGCAGTCTCACGAAATCACCGCCAGCAAGTCGTTCTTCTGCATTTTAAAATAAATTTCTTCTTCTTACCGAATGTCACTTTAAGTAAGCTAAAAAAGTAGGTTTTGGAGGCAAGCAATTGTATAAGACATGAGTTCTACTACTTGCATTTAATGTTCGAACCAATTGTTAATGTTTGAAATAATGTTTAAATAATTAAACACTTTAGTAATGCTTTTGGATTCGTGGAACAAAACTCCTCCATATCACATGCAAAGTTTTGGGTTTCTTCAGTCCTATTCATTCAGCTTTTATATGGATTTTTTTTTTTGGAATTAATGTATTATGCATGGCAGAAGAATATTCCACAGTCTGATGGAATAATACAAATCGCAGCTCTGCCACTAATTATGTAACCTCCTGGAAGCTGATCTTTCTAAGACTCAGTTTATTCAGCTGTAATAATGCTTCCTGTGTAGAACTGTCATGAGGATTAAGTTAGAGAAACTAAATAAAGTATATAGGGCTTAACCTGCATTCAGTGAGTCTTGATTCTCTACCCCATGCTTCCCATCACAAAACAGTTGGTATGAATGATTTTGCAGACTACTGGATTATCTTGGCTTGAAGACCAAGTCTGAACTCCTTAGCATGACACACAAGGCTCCATGTGATCTGACCTCCACGTTTCTCCTGGCTCATCAAACTCCTGCCCCTTTCCCCACCTGTCACTCTGATTATAAAGGAGCACATGAAGCTACTTGCACCCAGGAAGTGCCAAGCTTTTCTCCCCTGCAGGTCTTTCCTCTCCAGAATGCCCTCCCCAGGACTTGGTTCAGATGAGTCATCATCCTGGACACTTGGAGTCCCCACTTACTCCGGCCTGGGTAAAGTGTCCTGTATAGCCTCCCAGAACCCTGGGTCTCCCTCTAACATAACACTTGTCACTTAGTTTTTAAAATATCTCTAATGCCAGTTTCCTCCATTAGATTATAACATCCTCACATAAGGGTATTATATGATCTTATACTCACTAGTCACTCTTCTAAGACCTTTCCATATACAACTTATTTTATTATTACAACAACCAACCTTATCAGATAAGTGTTCATAGCTGCCCCATTTTAGAGGTGGGAGAAAGGAAAGAAAAAAGATAAATTATATGATTCTTCCTCGACCAAATATCTAGTAAACAACAGAGCCGGCTCTGTTACCTCCGTGCTAAAACCCAGAATATGAGACCAACAAGTACTCAGTAAAAACTGAATAAACAGACAATTCAATCTCAGGGAGGAAAGCAAGATCTGAGCAGGGATAGAGATCATTTTAGACCAAAGCCCACACTATCATAGTTTATTTTAAAAAAGCAAAGAACTAGCAAATAAAACCTAGGGTTTGGAAGAACCTCTTCCAGTGTCATGAATTGATTCTGGAACAATGGAGCGTGCACTGCCTTGGGGACCAGGACACCTGGTCCAGGGGGGACCAGGACACCTAGAATCCTAGTATCTAGCTGGGTGACATGCCCCTTGATAGACATCAGTCGCCTCATCTATTAAGTAAGAGCAATGAATGAAGTGGATTCAGAAGCCTTCCCAAGATGAGATGTTCATGTTACGTGATTCCAACAGAGGAATCCTACTTTAGGGACAAGCACTTGCTGCCCCTCTGCCTGTAGTGGTCACCTCCACATCGTCATTTTGTCTCAGTGTGAAATCCTGGCTTTGTAAGTTCTAAGCAATGTGATCTTGGAGGTTACTTAACTATTGCATACATCATTTTTGCATCTCTGTCTCCACTACTGGAAAGAGAACTGACATATTACTGCTTAACTGCCTAGTGTCTACAGAGACTTGTCCCTAGTAAGCACGGCCATGGGAGGGAGAAGGAAATTGGTTTTTGCAGATTTTTACCAAGCCATGATATCAATACATTATTATTTAAAACAATCCTAGTGAATAGATAGATAGATAGAGAGAGAGAGAGAGAGAGAGAGAGAGAGAGAGATAGATAGATAGATAGATAGATAGATAGGACCTCAGAGGTAGTATTGTCAGCCCTATTTCCAACCTTTGGGTCAATGATTGATTGAAACAGCTGACAAAGGAGAAAATGACTGCTTGCCATCACAATTTTGAGTTCAAGTTTGAAGTGAATTAACACATGGGATAAATGCAATGTTTATACAAACCATGGTTGGAAAATATTGGCAGAGTACAGAGGTCAAGTCCACTTAGCACAGAAACACTGGTAACAATCAAAATGGTCAGTTCAAGTCCACAAAAGTACAAATGCAGGGAAAAGTTGGAAGTAAGATTTAATTTCCCTTTAATTTTCTTGGCAGCTGTTTGGCATGATATGAAGCCTAGGAGAGGCTTCATTTAAAGCCTCGGAGAGCCACATTTAAATTCCTAGCTCCTGATTTACGTTGTGTGAACTAACCCTCATGGAGTCAGTTCATTTTAGGTGTCTCTTCAGCTGCTCAAGAAAATGAAAAATGAGAGAAGAGGAGAAACTGGAGGGTAAAAAGGAGAATGAGAAGCAGGGGAAGAAAGAGAAAAAATTAATCTCAGATTCAAAGCTCACAGTTTAAATAATAGCCACGATATCAGACTATTTTGCTCCTCACGATGAATAAAGCCAGAATTTCCTGAGGTAAGATGGACTTTATACATCTCCCAATACACACAAATATATATAAACATAAAATATTTACCTTTCAAGGTATGGTGTGTGTGGTATTAAACTAAGGTATGTAGAGTATCACTAGATAAACACTACAAAGAATTACCAAGCTACTAACGTATAATGATTCAATATTCCCTCTGTTTTCAACTCTGTGTGTATCTGTGTGTCTAAGTTGATGGATAAATGGGATCAGAAATTTGATGAGTCAAATAAAGACCCAGGGCTTCCCTGGTGGCACAGTGGTTGAGAATCCGCCTGCCGATGCAGGGGACACGGGTTCATGCCCCAGTCCGGGAAGATGCCACATGCCGCGGAGCGGCTGGGCCTGTGAGCCATGGCCACTGAGCCTGTGCGTCCGGAGCCTGTGCTCCGCAACAGGAGAGGCCACAACAGTGAGAGGCCCGCGTACCACACACACACACAAAAATCTACACACACACACAAATCTACAAACAATAAATGCTGGAGAGGGTGTGGAGAATAGGGAACCCTCTTGCACTGTTGGTGGGAATGTAAATTGATACAGCCACTATGGAGAATAGTATGGAGGTTCCCTAAAAATTACTCAGCCATAAAAAGAAATGAAATTGAGTTATTTGTAGTGAGGTGGATGGACCTAGAGTCTGTCATACAGAGTGAAATAAGTCAGAAAGAGAAAAACAAATACCGTATGGTAACACATATATATGGAATCTAAAAAAAAAAAAATGGTCCTGAAGAACCTACGGGCAAGACAGGAATAAAGACGCAGACATAGAGAATGGACTTGACGACACAGGAAGGGGTAGGGGAAGATGGGAAGAAGTGAGAGAGTGGCATGGACGTATATACACTACTAAATGCAAAATAGATAGCTAGTGGGAAGCAGCTGCATAGCACAGGGAGATCAGCTCGGTGCTTTGTGACCACCTAGAGGGGTGGGATAGGAAGGATGGGAGGGAGACGCAAGAGGGAGGGGATATGGGGATATATGTATATGCATAACTGATTCACCTTCTTATAAAGCGGAAACTAACACACCATTGTAAAGCAATTATACTCCAATAAGATGTTAAAAAAGAAAAAAAAGATGAGTGTAAGAAAAAAAAGAACTAAAAAGAAGCAGACATGGATGAAAGCAGTTCCTTGAATTCAGGAAGTAAGGACTAAGGAACAGTCTACTCCAGAGAGGGCTCTGGTTTGGGATGCTTCAACACCATCTGTTTTCAGCAATTGTGTTCCTCTGCTCAACCGTCAAGCTCCGCGGCAAGACTCTGACTGGCCTCTCTCATGTCACCTGCCCACTCCTCGGCAAGGGGAGAGTGGGCACCATGAGTGATAGTCTCACCAAAATTATAGTCATCAGGATGAGGCAGCCCCCAAAGCGAAATAACGATGCTATTACTAGAAATAGGGGCAATGGACACTGGAAAGGCTAAACAAGAGTTGTCCCCTATGGCAGAATGCAAAAGAAATGTACGGCCTATCCCCAATCTACCAAAAGCTACAGCGGCATCACAATACCCAAACATGGACTTCTATCCTCTCACTGCGCTCAGCAGAGCCCAAGTTTAAACCCCTCCTTTGTTCAATAGGATTGTCTCTCGCTTGAATTTGGGCTTGAATCTTGTTCTCCAACTTATCAGCTATGTCTTTGGGAATCTACCACACCTGTTAAAGTCTCAGTTTCTCCACCAGAAAAAAAGATGTAGTATTTAGCCCATGTGCCCAGCTTACGGGGTTGCTGCGAGAATTCAACTCAATTGTGAATGAAGAGCTTTGGGCACATCACCCAGAACATTAAAAGAATTCCATAAATAGCTAGTACTACCACTATCACTAAACTCCTAGGAAGCAATTCCAGCCTCTCTTCTGAGCTCAGAACACCTATGGGCAGAATTAGTGCTTTTTAAACAGTAGTTCATGATCAAGTGTTCCCCCATCTGCAACAAAATGAGAAAAATAAGTTCAGTGAAGTTAATTTTTCATGAAGTTAAATATATTGACACTTGGGGTGGGGTGTGAAAGTGTCCTTTACGAATGAATTCTTGGTGATAGAATATGGAAGTTGTTTGGGTGATTGAATGTGTTTATGTATTTTTATGAAAATGTTTCCAAATCAAAAGGTCAGCTTCTATGTCTGTCCATGAATTTTTCCATAGTTATCCTGAGCCATGAAACTCAAGATCTGAGAATACCTTGCACACACCACTTCATCAGCAATGTTTCTAGATGTTTCCCCATGGTGTCCTTGTATCAGAAGAGCCCTCATTCTCTGCCTCCTTGCTCTGGAGCCTCCTTGCTTTATTTTCCTCTGAAGCATCACCACTCTGGGAAATTAAACATTTATTCATCTCTCTGTTTATTGTCTGTCTTCCCTCTTAGAATGTGAGTTTCATGATATCAGGAACTCTTTTTAAAAATGTATCTCTGTATCCTCAGCTCTTAGTGTAGCTCCTGACCCATGTTAGTGTGTTCATTCCAAATAAATAAGTAATTAAAAACATAAATAAATAAAACTTTAGAATAAATGAATGGGTGAATGAAGAATTCTGTAACTGAAGGACCCTGGACTTTAGAGCCAGATAGATCTCACATGAATGAGTACCAGCTCTGCCACAGTCCTCAGAGCCTCAGTTTTCTCATCTGCAGAATGGCCATAAAAGTTACTGTGAGGATTAAGTGAGAACAAAAGCAAAGCTTCTGTAAATAATAGCCTCCCCTCCATTGCTAGTATATTTGGTCCTGGCTTGACTTTAGTATTGTATCAAAGCTATTTTCCAAGTTTGATGTCCTATTCCTGCAAAATAAGATGCTACCCCGTGTAAGGCAGGGAACACATCCTCTCCTCCTCCTACATCCTGCTGCTGCAACAAGCACAGCCAGGATGAGAGAGGATGCCCCACGAGCTCAGTGCAGACAGCTTCATCTGTCAGTCACAGGAGTCCAGAGAGACCGGAGAGGGATGAAGGCAAGTGATTTGACTTAACCTCCATGTTACTCAGTTTCCTCACTGTAAAGTGGGTATAACAGAATCTCTATCATAGAGCCTTTAGGAAGAATAAATATGTTGGTGCACCTAAAGCACAAAGCAGAGTAACTGCCTGGGTTACAGGCAGCCCTCAAGAAGGGAGGATACTGGGCTGGGGTTGTGAGTCCAGGTCCAGGGTGCCCTAAGAAACATTTCTTTACCCCTCTGTCTTCACTTTCCACATCTGAAAAAGGAAAAAATAGCACAGAACTAGTTCCAGCTCTAAGACTCTTTGTATCATTTGTATTCATACGTCTGCGGGTGTTGATGCAGAAAAATACATCCTTCTCATGATTTTTATATTCATCCCTTAGAAGTTCCTAACAGCCAATGCTCCAGGATTACTGGGGAGAGATTATTGTCTCAGTAATTTGTAAAGTGGGGAATAAAGGAAGGAAGAAGGGAAAGAGGGAGAGAAGGAAGAAAAAAGGAAGAGAAGAAGGGAGAAAGAGAGAGGGATGGAGACCCAGCTCTATTTAATTGGCCCTAAAAGGTTGATTTGCCCCCCCACCTTTGACCTGAGAATCTGCTCTAGAAAAATAGACAGATACATGATAGATAGATGATAGATAGATAGATAGACATAGACAGACAACAGATAAATAGATGGGTAGATAATGGATAGATGGTTGAATGTATGGATAGATAGATAGGAGATGAATAGATGGATGGATGGATAGATTGATAAAGGATAAATGGATGGATAGATAATGGATAGATGGATGGATAGATAATAGTGTTGACTGAAAAAAATGCACAACCTGAAAGATGAGAATTATGTTTTATTCAGTGGACTTGCTGAGGACTTAAGCCCAGGAGGCAGCCTCTCAGGTAACTCTGAGGGACTGCTCCAAAGACGTAAGAGGGGAGCCAGGACCTATAGGAGTTTTTGCAAAAAAAACAAAAACGAAACCAAAGAAGTAGTCAGAACATCAAAAGATTACTGTTAATTAAAGAAAACCAGATATCTCGAGTTAATGAATTTAGTGCTTATCTATGGACGGGAAGATGCAAGAGTCTGGGCTTGTTTAAATCATTCCTTTGATGTGCACCTTCACTATCCAGGGCCGGTATCCTGTCTTTCTCCATCCCGAACCCCCTCAGTGTGCACAGCTGGCGGCAGCTGCAGTGGCTGATGGCTGGATGGCTGTAACATCCTTTGTTTACTGACATGGCAGGAGACATTCTTCATCTATAATAGATAAGAGATGTTCTTGCCAGCATTACTTAAAAGAGCAAAAAAGGGCAGACAATCCACATAACCAACATGTTATGTTGAGGTAGGTTAAATTATAGCATAACTCCTCTGCAGAATTAAATAATGTCTCAAGATTATGCAGCAACATTTTAAAAAAGATGCTTGTAATGTTACATTTCTAAAAACAGATTATAAAACTGAGCAAATAGTATGGTCAAGGAACCATACTTCTTTCTAATTTTTTACATCGTCCAAATATCCTCTTATCCTCTAACATATTTTATAACAATATACATACATACTGATGTGTGTGTGTATGTATTTTTTCCCGTCAGGATCCAATTTAGACCATTGAGTTTGGAGGTCGCTCAAGTCAAGAGTTCAGGTTCCTCTCAGCTGTGCTCAGTGTCCTTTCTTCATTTCTCATTTAAACATGAGCTGAGAGCTGGGGATGCCAACATTCTTGCCATGGAGGGGAGGAGGATGGTTCTTCATTGCCTGGAGATTCCAGCCCCATCCATCATCCAAGACAGATCCATTCACGTTCCTGAGAGAGAGAGAGAGAGAGAGGAGCATTGCAGAGCAAGCAACTAATGGCCAACTAATCAACTGTCTTAAAGATTACCAGTCAAACTACAGACAAATTGATCCAGCCAGCTTTGTGCAGTCGGCTGCCTGAAATTCTCCTCAACCAAGAGCATTTGGTTTGCTCGGAGGCCCTGTCATGTTAGAAAGTGACTCATTTGCTCTCTGCCTCACTCTGTGATGCACAGACCCAGTTGTTGTGGGTTTTCTTTAGACTTAAGATTAAACATGATTGAGGGGAAAGGTTGAGAAGTTGTTAAGGATTAAAAATTTGGCCTAACTTCCTAATGGTACAACTAACTTTTAACACCAGAAAAAAAAAAGGAAAGGAGAAGGCTGTACCATCAATCCGTCCAGATGTTAGTTGCCATTTAGTTGTCAACGCTTATTTTTTTGTTGCACCGAAAACTCCCAAGATATATTTTGACATTATTTGCCCTCCTTTATAATTAGAGTTAGCAAGACCAGCATCTTTTAACAAGAGAATGTTCTTAAAATACCTGACATCATTTTGAAGGCTTCTCCCTTTGTGAAACCTATAATTATAACTTTTACTGTATTATGCTGCTAAGTTTATTTTAGATGGAAAAAATCCTTTGACTCTTAGTCCAGAGTCACTGAAAACAGGCTGTAAGAATGATTGAGGCTATAAAGGCACATCTACTTTTATGATGCAAACTTAGTGTGAACGAGGCTCTGTACAAAAGGGGAAGGCCCTGACACAAGTAACCAGCTGTAATGGGTTAAACGGTGTCCCCCTCCCCCCAAAATGAAATGTCCCTGTTCTAAGCTCTGGAATCTATGAATATGACCTTATCTGGAAAAGGGGTCATTGCAGATGTAATTATGTCAAGAATATCAAGATGAGATCATCATGGGCTATATGGATGGGCCTTCTATCCCATGACAAGAGTCCTTGTAAGAGACACACAGAGAAGACACAGGGAGACAAAGGAGAAAAAAGCAGAGACTGGAGTTTTGCAGCCACAAGCCAAGGGCACCTAAAGCCTCCAGAAGCTGGAACAGCTGCCAAGGACAGATTCTCCCCTAGAACATTCAGAGTCTAGTGACCCCCTGACACCTTGATTTTGGACGTCTGGCCTCCAGAACTGTGCGAGAATAAATTTGTATTGTTTTAAGTTATCCAGTCTGTGGTAATTGATCATAGCCACCTTAGGAAACTAACATACCATCTGCATTATCTTGGATGTGTTACTTAACCAGCCTGGGCCACTTTTCCCCTCATCTGTTAGATAAGGACAGGTACACCTACTATAAGATTTTAATTGGGATTAAAACTAAAATAATATAAAAAACCTGGTACGTAGTGGGTGCTCAAAAAAAAAGTAGTTGTAATTATCACATTGTTGTTACTAATACTATGAATTCCACAAAAATTGAAGGGAAGCAATAATCAGAGACCTTGGAAGGCTTGCAGACTTTTTATTTCCTTTCCCCAAGATACGTGATGAAAGACTGGCCTGTTTTTAATGGAAGGTTTAAACTATTGAAAGTTTACATTCAGGGATTTTTTTTCAATGGCCTCACCCTATACTGAGATAATGATAAATGCTAAGCTGAGTAAATATTAAACTAAAGAAGTGGTCAAGGAAACATGTATAATTAAGCTGGTGTTACAGTCTATTAACCCCCTTTATAGGAAGAAAACAATGGTCTTTCCATAATAGAAACCCAACTTGAACCACAGGCTGGAAAATCTTGTGAGCATGGAGTCTAATTTGATTAGCCAGTCATGTCTCTCCTCTCCATAAACTCTATGGACTCCCCATTTTTCAGAGAGAAATCCCATCTCTCTCTTTGTCTTGCTCTTGTGTCCTCTCGAGGCATTCATTCATCTTTTCATTGCTATTGTTACCCTCCCTCAGTTATGATCACCCATCCTCATTTCTCTCATTTCCACCACCACTAGACTGGTCCAGGCTTCAAAAATGCTTCCCTGGATGACAGCTGCTATCTCCTCACTGACCTTATTCTTCCAACCTGGGCACCTCTGTAGACCATTTTCATTCAGCAGCCAATTGAGTAAACCTTTAAAAACACAAATTACTCCCTGCCGACTCACAGCAATGGCTTCTCATCTCACTTGGAACAAAATCCAAGCATCTTGCCCCGAACTCTGCAAGCCTGACATTCCCCAAGGTCCACTCGCCGCCTCTCTTTTTAGCCTCTGTCTCACTCCAGCCTCCTTCTTGCTCCCCAAACACTCTGAGCTCATTCCTTCCTTTGAGACTTCCCTTCAAGTTGTCCCTCCTTCCGATGGTCTCTGAGCCAATCCCTCCCTTCCCTATGGCTGGCCCCTCTAGATGCTCAGGTCTCACTCCCATATCACCTCCTCAGAAAAGCTATCTTTGACCATCTACCACTTTCAATCCCATCACCCTGTTTAATTTTCTCCTTAGTGTTTACCACCATCTGAATCAGTGTGTTTGCTAATTTGCTCCCTTGGTTTCTGCCTGTCTCTCCCTGTACAATATAAACTTCTTAAGAGCAAGACCTTTGTCCGCCTCGTTTACTGCTGTGTCCCCACTGCCTAGAATGGCAGCTGGCTCATTGAAGGTGACCGCAAATACCTACTGAATGTTCAACAACAAGTACTGACTCAGAACAGTACTAAAGGATTTTGCCCCTCAGGGGGTATTTGTCAGCACCTTGAGATTGTTCATGCTGTCACATCTGAGGTGGGTACTGCTGGCATCTAGTTAGTGAGTAGAGACCAGGCATGCTGTTGAGTGCCCTACAATGCACAGGACGGTTCCCACAATGAGGACCTGTCCGATCTGAGATGCCAACAGTGTCGAGGCTGAGAAATCCTGACTTTTAGTCCACCAGTTGTCTACCAGACATGGCGCCAAGTGCTGACGGTCACACTTGACACAAAAGCTTTTAGGAGGGAGAAAACAGTAACCACGGTGTGTGATACCTGAGTAATCACGGGTAGGTCCACAGTATATGGAACCTGAGAACTGGCCCAGAAACCAGCCAGAAAGAACTCAGAAATTGTTCATGGAAGGGGCAGGGGGGCAGGGAACAGCCAAACTTCCATGACCGCCTCCACATACCACCTGTTCTGTGATGTATACAATATTTTTTTCTCTAAATCCACTCAGTTTTGAACTAAATACATTTAAGATGTTGATCTCGCTAGTTTAATGTGATTGTCACTTTCGATTAAATCATTTTTTAAAGAGCCTCATTGAGATGTAATTTACACACCTTACAGTTCGCCCACGTAAAGTGTGCAAATAAACGTTTTTTTTTCCAAAAAGAAGCAGACTCACGGATATAGACAACAAACTAGTGGTTACCAGTGGGGAGAGGGAAGGGGGGAGGGGTGATATAGGGGTGTGGAAAAAAGGGGTTATTATGGGATTATACGAAATCGTGTGTGAAACTTTTGAATATTGTAAAGCACAATAAAATTTAAAGAAGTTTTCATTCAATTAAAAAAAGACTGCTCACTCCCATGAGGAAAAAAAAAAAGAAACCAAAACATTTTTCAGTGTATTCACAGATACGGGCAACCATGACCACAGGCAAACTGAGGACATTTTAATCACGATTAACTCCCTTTTAAAAATGCCCATCCAGGGCTTCCCTGGTGGCGCACTGGTTGCGCGTCCGCCTGCCGATGCAGGGGACGCGGGTTCGCGCCCCGGTCCGGGAGGATCCCACGTGCCGCGGAGCGGCTGGGCCCGTGAGCCACGGCCGCTGAGCCTGCGCGTCCGGAGCCTGTGCTCCGCAACGGGAGAGGCCGCAACAGAGGGAGGCCCGCATACCACACACACACACAAAAAAAATAAAAATGCCCAGCCAGATGTTTCCTGTGGACATCTTGCTAACTAACAGTGCTGGAAAGTCCTGCCCTGGGCTTCCCTGGTGGCGCAGTGGTTAAGAATCCACCTACCAACGCAGGGGACATGGGTTCGAGCCCTGGTCCGGGAAGATCTCACATGCCACGGAGCAACTAAGCCCGTGCGCCGCAACTACTGAGCCTGCGCTCTAGAGCCCGAGAACCACAACTACTGAGCCCACGAGCCACAACTACTGAAGCCCGCGCATCTAGAGCCCGTGCTCTGCGACAAGAGAAGCCACCGCAATGAGAAGCCCACTCACCACAAGGAAGAGTAGCCCACGTTCACCTTAACTAGAGAAAGCCTGTGCACAGCAACAAAGACCCAACACAGCCAAAAATAAAAAAAAATAAATAATTTTTTAAAAGAGATCAACACATTAAAAATGCACCCCACATAAAACAAAAAAACAAACAAAAAGAAAGTCCTGACCTTTTGGAGACACTGTTTGACACCCAGTCTCTGAGGTGCAGAGCAAGGTCAGGCATCTCCTGATGCAATTGGCCTATGGTTTGGGCAGACAGGAATGAGTCAGAAAGGGCTAAGTCCTAAGGAGCAACATGATAGGGCTTTGCGGTTTGTGGAGAAGCCTGAGGTTGGGAAAGGAGCCAAGAGCAAAGTCTTTCGTTTGAGGTCTCGGGTGCCCAGATCATGGTGAGACATTCTTGGGAAGCATCAAAGGTTAGGACTCCAGGGTGAGAGCAGGGGTTAGCAAATGCAGGAAGATGCTTATAGCATCAAGAAGCAGAGGACTCCAGCAGGGCAGCCCAGCCTCTCTGCTCAGGTCCACCTTGCCTGGCCAGCCTCCTGGAGTCAAGGGTCCATCCCAGGTCTTCTGACTGCACTTCCTCATTCCCCTCATCCTGCAGCAAGGTGACAGGTAGGTAACAAAGCCGCATACCCTGGAAGGCCAAGACCCAAGCCCTGGCTGTCTCCTTATCATCCTTTGTGTCACCCCTGAAGGTCCAGCATGATCTGTTTTTACAAGGACCCTGACAGCTCCATTCAGACAACCAGAAACTTTACAAGACAAAAATAGAACACTCAACCTTGAGATGTGAAAATACTGATAGAAATGGCACGATTTCTACATTGGCATTGCTGTCTGCTGAGAGATCAAGCCCTCTTAGCCTTGTAAGAGGCAGCATGATAAGCATCACGTCAGTACAGAGCTGGCATCTGAAGCTTTCATTTCTGTTCTGACACCAGACAGTCTGTTGCCATGGAAATGATTCTGTCACCTTGCAAATGCAGCTTTCCTTCCAGAAATGCAGAACAACCAAGCCTGTCTGCATTTGGTAACCGAACATGGCCAAGGGTTGTCATTCTGCCCCGTAGAGAGCATACCACTCGCATCTCTCACTTTGAGCCTTCTGACCGCGTGGTCAAGGATTTTGTCACAATAAGGTAGTTTTAAAAAAAAATGAGTAGTTTCCTCTTTACTGACAAAATCACCTCCATCAGTCTTATCTTCTCTCAGCCATCAAAAAGATGCATGGTACCTCATTAACCTCGAAGAACCCAGCACCAACTAGCCTACTTCTGAGTCTGGGGGAAGATGCTCTTGAGATGTTTTAGAGCTATTTGGCTACTAAGAAGACATTTAGTTGTCTCCTAAAAATATTCCTTCGATACCCATCAGGTAAGACTGCTAATTCCCAGGCAAAGGTCAAAAGTCACAAAGCTCACTAAGATGATCTCAGCCCACAATTTGTTTCAATGTGTTTACACAGCAAAGTAACAAACTTTGTAAATTGTGCTTCCAATAACAAAGTACTAGCTGCATGTTTTCTGATTAGGTGTCATAAGATCACTGAGGAAGATAGCACTGCTACTAGTACCACTTACCCAGTGAGTCTGGGAGAAGTCAAACTGATGTCTTCTGACTCCAAATCCTTTGCTCATAGAACATCACACAGCCTCAGAAAACCACGGTGCCTGGCAGAATAGGATCAATGCAGAGAATATTACAGCCAGGTGGCTTTGGGATATAAACGAGGGGGAAAAACATCATATTTCAGGAGAAATGAGAACTACTTCGGTGGAGGAAGCAGTATTTGATGAACAAGAGGTTTGCAAGTAGAAATCAGGAGTAAGATTCTTAGTCAGAAGGAATATTTACAGGTTTCCCCAAGGCTGGCTTCTCCATTATGGAGTGAGGAAGAAGTTTGTCTTAAAGGATTTCCACATTCTTTACTCCTGTGCTTTGCATTCATGTTTTGAGGATTAAATGAGTTAATCCAATAAAGCACTTAGTACTATATCCAATGTGAAATAAGTGTTAAGATGTTACCTATAAGCTGGATCTTTGATTCTGACTGATGAGAATAATTGATGATCACCGAATTTCTTCCCATACTTGTCACTATTTGTTACTTAAGAGAAAAACAAACTATTCAGGAAAGGAATGAGTTTATCTGTTTAACCTAGATTTTATGTAGTTGGTGCCTTACTTGTTGGCTGGAGAATGGGCTTCGTAAGGTCAAGGCAGTGAGCTGGTTTATAAACATTTGCATAATCTGTATAGATAGTAGGCTTCCACCACTCCCACCACAGACTCAGATGCAAGGGCAAAAGCTTTTAGGCTGTCATAAAACCCGTGCACGTTATTACCTTTAATTCTTGTCAAACTGTAGTGAGTGCTTCAATGTTTATATTATTGCTTTAGTACAGAACAATTCATAGAATTCTTAGGACCTGACTTGTCTCCAATATGAGAATTCTCTTCTGGTTCACAAGGGGAAGGGGAGGGCCTTGTGCCTTATGACTAAGACCCAAGTATCACCCCGATTTGCTTTTGCCTATCACTTCCCTTTTAGAATACAATGAAAATAGAAGGGCAATGATGATTAGCACACACAATTAATGTTAACCAAGTACACATTAACACAATCACAGATAAAGGGCCATGAGCAACACAGATGTCAGCGCTTGGTACGGTCACTTACCTCCTGACATCAGGACACCTCTGTCCTCGGAGGCTGTGGAGAACGTATTCTCAACAGCTTCAGTCTGTAGAGAGGCTGCACTTCAGAAGGTATTGATTTTTCTACAATTTATAGAGTCCTCCAGAAACTTGCTAGTAGGATTTAGTAGATTAATCCCCTCGGAGCATGAAACAAGGTCTTCAAGATCTGGTTTCCTCTTGAATATAGCAGATCAGAAGCATCACGGCAGGAGGACTTCTCAGGAAAGTCTTGACAATATCACCTAGTAACAACTAACAATGAAGGAGAAGCATTCCCATCTCAGGGGTAGGGAGTCACTGTTATAGAAGATTTGGCCTTAATAGGGGAGACACTGACTCTTTGCAAACAAGCTAACTCATGTTCAGAAACAGTATAGTGTAATGCTTAAGCCCTTGGGTTCTGAGACCAGATAGCAGGGTTGAAATGCTGACTCTATAACTTAATCGCTGTGTGACCTTGGGCAACTCACACACCCTCTCTGTGCTTCATTTCCTTCATCTACAGAAAAAGCTCATTACAAGGATCAAATGAGTAAATTCAATAAATCACTCATTACTAAGAGAAATAAGTACTGAAAATCTGATCTATTATTATTTAAGCTCTGTTTAGGAACTTAGGGGATTGGCTAATATATTCTAAGGCATTTCTAGCACACAAAAAGACGCACTTACTTATATTTGTTTGGTTTCGTTTTACATAAAGGAATAAGCACCACTTACACAGGAAATTAGTTGTTCAACTAAATAAACAAATAATGATTAGTACATACTTAATACATGCCAGGCATAGCACAGAGGAAAAACAAGAACAAAATCATATCTGTTCTCATGGAGCTTACAAATCTGGGGGTGGATGTGGAAACATGTAATAACCAAGGTAAATAAGGAAAACGGGTGGAATGTCAGGGAGTATCAAGGACTAGAGAGGAAAGATGATGCAGGGAAAGGGGGCAGGAGATCTCCTTCATTTCATCATTTAATCAACCAACTCGGCTAAACCCCTAAAGAAAGTCAGGTCTATTCTGGCCTTTTAAACAGAAATACATGTCCTGGTTTCATGGACTAAATAAGGTAACAGGGGAAATGTATACAGCTCCTGTTTGTAAAATGGGACCAAGTGTGGTTGAATCGTCTTGAGGCTGTGTGTAGAAAGCTCCAGCTATCTAGGTCCGGCCATCCTTGGCCTGTCACGCATGTCACGTATGTCTCTGTAGAGAAAGTGCCATTTTTAGACCACTGTGCTGTTTTCGAATTACCTCTTACCCTTTCCCTGAAGTTAGACAGAAACCCTCTAGTCCTGAAGGCAGCACAGCTGTTTCACCTGTGTTGATTTAGCCTGCGGTGGTCCAGTCTCATTGTATTTGCCTCTTGCAAGTCCTATGGGCCAGTGTTGGCTGGTCCAAGTTATCCTCTGAACTGCTGAACTACTCATGAACTCTACCCCAGAACCGAGGATGAGGACTGGGAATAGCGGATTGAGGGGACTGGAATGAAGATGCCAGCAGCTACAATTTCTAGTATTTTTAATAAAGTAACGAGAATAGGTCTGAGGCAGAAAAGATTAACCTCTGAAGATCTTCAGTCCGTCATTTGTTCAGAAAACATTAACTGAGAACCTTCTAGGTGCCTGGCGTTTTGCACAGACACTGGGTATGCAGCAGTGAAAAGATGAAGATGTTTCCTATCTTCCCTGAGCTTCCAGACTAAGGCAAGAGAGAACACACACTGTCACAACAATATCTAACATTTGAATAGATTTAACATTTTAGAAAGTCTTCCTTTGCTCCTCAGATGGCCCTATGGAAATAAGTATTATCATCTCCATTTTAAGTGAAGTAACCAAGATCCCAAGACTAAGTAAGGAAAGCCAGAAGGTAAGGAGACCATTTAAGACATCATTATAATGGGAAACTGACAGCTCCCATTATTTTTATGGTAAGAGGATTGAGACCTCCCAGCTCCTCTGGAGCTGGGGAGATATGGTACTTTAAAAACCAGGCAAAAGCGGCACTTTAGCCCATACATAACATGCATGGCCAAAGCGAAACATGAAAACAAAGAGTTTCTCAGGGAGTTTGATGTGGAGGTACGGGGCGGGGGGTGTGAAAAGCAGAGAACCTATACAAGTTCCCCAAGGGTGAACCTCTCCCATGTATCACCTGCTACAGGGACAGGGGGCAGGCAGTAGGGGACCCTAATTCCCAACACCAACTTTGGCATCACTCCCCAGGGGACAAGATCTAGTGGTGACATGAGTTTCATCCCCTGCTGATGTGAGACAAGGGAGAGAAGGAGGTGGGAGGAAATGAAAGGGAAATCACCATGTCCTCCATCCTATGCCAAGCCTTGGGAGAGCAGTCTCAGATCACTCTGACTGTTCTCCGTGGGTGATACTGTCAGCAAGACACATCGATGAGAAAGCACAGGCTTGGAGAGATGAGGCAACTTTCCGTAACAAAACTACTTTCTTGTTTACACTGGGCTGGTCAGACGGCACATGGCAGTACACCTGGATTTACTGAGTTTCTGTTACTCAGCACCACTGGGCTGTCTGTGGCACGTCTGCAGGGCAGCCACCACCCTAGAGGATGTTCCCATGGTCACCTGCAGGAGGGGAAGATCCTGGTCCAGGAAACGCTTGGAGCCTCTGACCATGGATAGAGCTCAGAGGAAGGGAGAAGTCGTCTGCATGACCTCCAGGGTGCCACGAGCATTCCCTAAAGAGCCTCACTCTCACCGAAGCTCAGCAATCACCAGAGCGGATTAGTCAACATGATTTTAATGGAGCCAAATACCATCAAAGGAACAAGCTTCCCCTCAAGGTTACATCCATCAATTGTTCCCATGTAATGACAAGAGAGGGCACGAATCTCCAAAGAATTCACTTTTGAGTAGGAAGGGGGAGGTGGGGATTGGGAAAGTGGCGTTTGGATTTGTCTATAGCTCCAATTTCCTTTCATGAATATTTCATATAAATCCTGTATTAATCATTAGGTAGTAATGACTGTCTCTGTCTCCCCTGCACCCACTCTCTCTGTCACTCAAGCATCCTTTTCTGTCTCCCATCATCTTTCCCTCCCTCTTCTCTGTCTTTTCCCGTATCCATTCTTTATGCCACATCTCTGATTTTCTTTCTGGGTTTCTCTTTATCTCTCTCTCTCTCTCTCTCTCTCTCTCTCTCTCTCTCTCTCACACACACACACACACACACACACACACACACACACACACACACACCCCTTTCTCTCCTGCTCCATCGTCTCATCTCACCTTTGGAATCAAAACGTATCTAAAGCCACTGACTTCTTAGCCACGTGTCACACATGACAAAGCCCATTATAAAAGATGTGTGGGGTGGGGGAAGAATGCCGCAGTTCCAGAAAGCCAGGAGCCAGAAAAGTCATTCTAGAAGATGCTCATATGTTCAGGAGGGCTCAGGGCCTGATGGTTCCAAAGTCTTCCAAGGGGCAACCCACACAATAATACAGCACAGCCCCACAAGTTATTTTACAGGAGAGGACTACTCTCTCTGGCCCAACAATTCCACTAGGGACGGAAGGGTGCTCAAGCTCTCTGTTCTCTTGACTAGGGAAAGTCTGCCTTTCCCTTGGCAAATCATGTCAGTATGTTTGAGAGAACTGATAATGATCAGGAGGTGAGAGAGCAAGAAGAGGAGACAGAAAGTTAAGGTTTTATGACTTTCCTTTAAAAAAAAATGTAGGAAGGGAAAACTATGGGTGCCTTTGCACACAAAACCCATCTGAATTGTCTCCAACTTCTTATCTTCTGCTGCATTTTCCCACCCCTGACCCCAATGCTGTCCTTGCTCAAGCCAAGCCTCTGTGTTCAAACAATATTAAATGACCAGAAATGTCTTTCTTTTCTATTTCACCAAATTAAGTTATATATGATAAAGATTTCCCAGAAACATTAACAAACATTGTTTCTGAGTGATAAGACTAGAAATTACTTCAATTTTCTTTTTTATGGTTTTCCCCCCTATTTTTCACAAAGAGTATGTATTACTATTGTAACATTAAGATAAAAACTTAAAAATCGGCAAAAACCCAATAAATTCCTTGTGTCTAGCCCAACTTCTCCTCCAGAATCTCTGGTGACTCCCCATCACATTAACCTCTGCCTGCTCAGAATTACCAGCATTCTTTTGTCTTTATAGCATTCACTTTGGTCTTTAATTGGAGACTTTTATGCTTATTTTCTCATCTAAACTTTATAACAGCCCTGTCGACAAAGGCGATTGCTCCCATTTGACAGATGAGGAAAAGGAGACTGAGAGCAATGAGTGATTTTCCTATGTTCACATATTTAGTGCCAGACTCAAGTCTCCAATGCATCCCTTCTGGACTTGTCTGGCTGTTGCACAGTTGAGAGAGTGGCCACAGGACTTTTCTTAATGGTTCCACTGATCCCTATTTTCAGGTGTCAGGCACTAGCTAGCTCTGAATATGCTGAACATATTCACAAGACAAAACATCTCTGGACTCACTGCTCTCTTAGCCCTTTCCACCTCTGAAACGAATGACCCCAGAATAGATGCCAAGCACCAGTGACACACGAGCCCAGTCCAGCAGCGCACACACTCCTTTTGCCTGGTCCTCACCTCTATCTACTGCCCACTGCCTGGGATCCTCAATTACAGGGCCCCCTGCTGCTTCGCACTTGCTCAACCTATGTAATCACCATGTCACCGGCATCTCCACAGCCACAGGAAATTTAAATTGCATCTTTCGGGTCTTGATATGATGTTTCCGGATCTTTCTCATGAAGCTCCTAAGAGGAAGACATTTTCTCGGCATGCTCAGCAGCTGCATTAATAACAGGGGCGTGGTGGCATGCCGCTGTTTATAGCACAGGGACAGCTGCATCTCTGTGAGCTGCAGGTTCTCCCTAGGAGTGGGCAGAAAGGTAGGGAAAGGTGCCCTCTTCATGTGAATGTCACTCACTTCTGTGGTTTTGTGAAGACATGGGGAAAATAATTATAACTTAGACCGAGTCCAGATACCCTGAGGTGTTGGGAGTTGGCTTGTTAATATAGTTAATCATCAGAAGGAAGGGAGGAGGGCAGAGAGATGCTGTCACAAGCCTTTAGGATAAACCCAAGCTCCAAGCAAGGCATCAGAACTTCTATGATCTACACTCCATCAGCACCAGCACCAGCCCTCCCCCATTCTCCTTTCCCGGTTCTTAGTACCTTCCTTAATGCTTGCCCTATGCCCCAGGCAGACTGGATTAAGAGCAGTTGTCTGAACAGGCTGTAATCTCTCAAGACCCCTTGTATTTGCACATGCTCCTTTCCCATCTTCTTTGCTTGTTGAATTCTCCCCATTCAGTACCACTCGCCTGGATGACACTTCCTCCAGGAAGCATCCTTTGACCACCCCAGTAAGCCTTATCTAGATTAGGGATATCTCCTTTGGGCTCTTCCAAAATGCAGGCTCACTCTCATCACTGCACCTCTCATGATACAGTGCCAGTCCCAATTATCTCCATCCCAACAGATTGTCATCTCTTTGAGGCGGGAGCTTGTATCTTTATCTCTTCATTCCTAGCACACTGGGTGGAATATGGCTAGCTTAATTGGAAAAATGAGGGACAAAGGGATATATGAAGGGAAAGAGGGAGAGATAGAGAGAAGAAACATTTACTGAATGAAGTATATGAATGTTATGGATTGAATTGTGTCCCTCCCAAAATGTATATGTTAAAGCCCTAACTCCTAGTGTAACTGTATTGGAGATAGGACCTTTAAGGAGGCAATTGTAATTAAATGAGGTCCTAAAGGTGGGGCCCTAATCCAATATGATTGGTGTCCTTATAAGAAGAGAGACACCTGTAGTGCACACACACACAGAGAAAAGACCGTGTGAGGACACAGGAAGAAGAAGCCAAAGAGAGAAGCCTGACAACACCTTGATCTTGGACTTTCGGCCTCCAGAACTGTGAGAAAATAAATTTCTGTTGTTTAAACCACTGAGTCTGTGGTATTTGGTTATGGTAGTCTTAGAAGACTAATACAGTAAGTGATAAAAATCTTTAGCCCCATAATATGAACAAGGAGAGAAGAAAGAGAAGTGTATGGTAGCTATGGCACTGTGCGCCCAGGTGTGCCCTCCACAGAGAACCTGCTGGGAGGACGTTCCAGCTGCTACACCCTGAGAATGCTTCCCAGCTGCTCCCAGCTAATGACTGAGCCAGCAAGGAGCCCAGAGCCAGGCCACTTACGCCCAAGGCAGGACACCTCTAGTGGACAGTCTGCTCTGGGCTTCCCCGCCTGCTGGTTCAGACTACCTCAGAGTAGGTGTGTGGTCTCAGGCTCTTTGTAGCCTCCTCCTCCTTCCCAGGGGCCAGACCCACACAGAAGTCTGAGCCTCTCTCCACCTACCCCTGTTCCCTCTTCCTTTTTATCTTACACCAATATTCCACATCAAACTTCTTACCCATTTAATTCTGTCCTGACAGCAGCTTTCCGGAGAAACACAAACTGACAAAGCGTGTGGGAAAGGGGGCCCCACTGAGTGCTCTTTGTCTTAGAATCATCACCTATTTATATTCTCTTACTTTGAGAGGACAGAGTTTTATTCTCACTGTACAAAGAAACTAGGTATGGTGGAGGTGAGCAGCTTGCCCTGCAGTCACAAGGCTGGTAAGGGAGCAGCATCCTGTCTCCAAAAGTCAAGCACCTGTGCTGTACCATCTTCTAGTTCCCCACCTGCCTTTGGCCTCACAAGTACTGCTTCTTCCTGAGCCTGTGAGCTGCTCTTTTCCATGCTGGGCATCTCTTGTCAAGTTCCCAAGGGGGCGTCTCTAGTGGTTTCCACAACATCAGGCTTCAACCACCCGGTAAGAAGCCGGGTGGTCATTCCTCGACATAAGACTAGAAGGGTAAAGAGATGTTTAAATGGCAGACCAGGGTACAGCAGGACCTTCTCAACAAATAGCGGAGCACGTGCCAAGGGCTGTGGTCAGAAGGAGACTAGCCTGCAGTCTGATGTGGGGGGAGAATAGGAGTATAACAGGACTAATCATGGAGCCCAGAGCCACATCGCAGAGAAAATGGTCTTTTTCCCTGTTGATTCCCTACTGCCCTGGTGATATTGATGCCTAGCACTCGGCAGGCACTGGATAAATATGCATCATAGTAATCAGCCAAGAGACATAACCATTGAGTTTATGAGTATCAATTTGACTCCTGGGCTAAATGCATTCAGTATAAAAATGAACAGTGCATTTATCTTCTTTCCCTTTCCTTCTTTTTTCTTCATTCAGTATCATTGCGTTTTGGGGTGAATGCAAGGCAGATATGGGTCAGGAATGGGCAGGGCTGCTCAGGGGAGTATCCTTCTGATAACTCCCTGCCAATGATCCCTCTCTCCTGTTCTGAAGCAGTGTGGTCCAGCAGCTCCCTAGGAGTTAACTCCTGGTAGACTGCCAAATCGGCAGCCTTGAGGTCAGCAGCTTTCTCCTTCCCCACCTCTAAATCAATCTCATCCGAGATTTTCTGGAAGCCTCACTCTACGTTTTCCTTTGATCATTATCTTGTCCCCTGTTGTAAACCCATTCTCTGTCTTGCCCCAGCAGCAGGGGAGACAAGCTGTATGTTAGCGGACTGACTGAGGAGACCTTGGAAGAGGCCGCCTGCAGCTACTTTCGCCCTGCAGGACTTCAGAAGGGAGCACTGTACTTTCAAACACCGTTGGGGAGAAATGCTGGAAATAGATGCAGACTCTACCTAGTGGGGCCTGGCAGTGTTCTCTTTCAGCTTCTGGCAGAGCCATTCCCTAAGGAGCCACCGTGATGAAAAGAATGGGTTAAGTAAAGTGGGAGGTAGATGCACTGAGCAGAAGTGAGATTTTGACCAGCACTGAGTGTCTCTGGGCTAGAGGTTTCTCTCCGCTGGGTCTCGATTTCCTTACCCATACAGTGACTAGATTAATGACCTTTGAAGTGTCCTTCAGTGTGGCGGGGTGATATATTTATTCCTGGGGAGACAGATGGGTGGATAGATAGATGATAGATAGAGAGATTGATTGATTTTTAAAAACCCAGAAAAATAAATTACATAAAGACAGATGATAGATGATAATAAAGATGATGATAGAGATAGATGGATGATATAAGATAAGACGGAGGGAAGGAAGGAAGGAAGGAGGGAAGGAAGGAAGGAAGGAAGGAGGGAAGGAAGGAAGGAAGGAAAGGGGGGAAGTTCATAGCAGAAATGGCATAAGAAGATTTAGATCCAGACAAGAGCAAGACCCAGGTTTGAATCCTTGTTTCATCCATTATTAGCAGATTTTTACCTAGTTCCAAAATCTATGCATTATCTCAGATATTTATAATAACTTCTCTGGCTCCCAATTTGCTCAGCCGAAATTAGAGAAGAACATTTCACTGCCTATCAGTCCTAAATAAGATAATATTTAGAAATTGACTTGTATTGCCTCATAGATGCATATTAGATGTAAAATAACTAAAAACTACTCAAGTAGTAGAGAAGCTCATTGGCTCTCAGAATCTGCAGAAGAAATGAGATATATGCAATTGCCAGATTTGTCTATTTAACTGCCTACTTGACATCTCCACCTAGACTTCTCATAACTATCTCAAATTCAACCTGTTCCAAACTGAAAGCCTCATCTAACCCCCAAACCTCCCCTTTGTCCCCGCTCTCTCAGTGATAGGAGCTGCCATCCATCAAGATTCTTAAGCCAGAAATCCAAAAGACATTCTCCTTCTCATTAACCCTCAAGTTAAGTTTTTCACCAATTCTTAACAAGTTGACTTCCAAAATATTCGAATCACCCACTTTTCAACTCTTCAATGACCCTAAGTCAAGGTGCCATCGTTTTTTTCTGGACCACCCTGGGAGCCTTCTAACTGTCCTTCGTGCTTCTACCCTTGTCCTCCCACTTCTTCAATCCGTTCTCCGTACAGCAGCAGAGATTCTCTGGATGTGTTCATTGATCAGGCCACTTGCTCTCTAAAAACACTTCAGTGGCCCCTTTTGCATTTCAGATATTATCCAAAGAGTTCACCGTAGCCAGCAAGGCCCCCGTGCCATGGCATGTGATGTATCACACTCCCCCTAACTCCCGGGCCCTAACCACACAGCTCTTCTTCCATATCCGCAAACGCACCAAGTTTTTTCTCACTTCAGGATCTTCATTGCCATACTCGCCTATTCCTCTAATCTAACCCCACCCATCCCATCCTGTAGGCTGATTAGTATCTACCCATCCTCCATCATGAACATCACTCAAAAGATTATCTCTGACTCCCCGATTAAATTAGGCCCCCAGTTACACCCTCTCTTAGAAGTCTTGATGTCTCTTTATGAATCCCTATTATAGTTTGGAACTCTGTGTTTATGTATGTGATTCCTTGTTTGAAGTCTGTCTCCTGAATCAGATTATAATGTCCACAGGGCAGAGATTATATATAGAGCTTTTGTTATTGTTGTTCATCACTGTATCCCCAGTACTTAGTTCCAAATACATACAAATATTTAATATCATGAAATATTTGTTAAATTGTTGAATAAATGAAGTTATAGTACCTATAATGGCTTCTAATAAAAATCAATGCTAAGGTTTAATGTTAATAATATTTCATTACTTTTTTCAGAGTTAAAGCTCAAAAATATTGGGAAAACAGGATATCTCCAAAATGAATTTTCTAGGTCCTTGGAATCAAGGGATTCAGAGTTGGAGGGAAATGGAAAGTCTTCCGATCCAATCCCCAACATGGAATTAGCAGTTTTTAATTTTTTTAACCTTATTGTCCTTCATTATAACAAGTATCTGTTAGTGATGAAATGGTGGAACTACAGGGTTTTTTCCTTTTTAACTATTTTCCAATTGATTGTTATTTTATGACTGCCATAATGAAAATCATATGTATAAGTGCATTTTCACTTCTTTGGTTTATGTAGTAAAGAGGACTGAATCTGTGTGATGGGGAAAAGGTTTGCCCAGATTTTGCGTTACTATCAGCATCATTACCATAAACAAACATTTACTAACCAGGGCCCTATATAATGTGAAGTTCTGGGTTCTCTTTACGCAATAAGGTAACTGCAGCCCAAAAAGTTTGAGGTATTTCCGCCAACTTCTACAACTGATAAAAATAACCCGAACTTGAAAGTCTCACTTCAAACTCCACACAATGCACAGGCTTAGAAACTAAGGCAAATCCCTGAAGCAGTTTATCAATCATCACACAGATTACCACCAGGTTCTACATGCCATCTCTAGATTCTCAGTTCTCTACGTACTCAATTGCCTCTTTCCCCTAATAACATTTTCTTTCTTAACAAGTTCATATTTTGTCCCATTTTTAGTGATTATAAAATCAATTTTCTACTCCAGGAAAATTCTTGCAAAATGAAGAGATATTAACTCACAATTCAATCAACCAGAGGTAACATCGTCCATTTTAATAGTCCAGATGCATAAAGTTTCAAGCTTATAATGTCATGTCTACTATAGAGATTATCTGTGGTAACATTTCGTTTCATGGAAAGAGCAGATACCAATGTGTTTGCTATTTTTGAAATCGTCAAAGACTAATCAATAACCTCCCTTGAAATGTTGATCAAACAATCCTTACTGGTTAATACTGACCAACTAATTTAAAAGTTTCAAAGGAGGAGTACACAATTTGCCCAAGTTGACTTCGAAATGCTGCCCAATCAGGTTAATGTTTATATCCACAAGGTGCTCACCTCCACTAAAAACCAGCCTTGCAAAACGGCCCCACAGGGAAGGACAGCTCATGCCCGAGTTAAAGGAGGGCTTCAAGATAAAGACTAACCCAGCCGGAAAGTTGAGGTTCAAACACATCTGGTTTCCATTAACTGGGACTGCAACAGTCTCTTCAAAGGCAAAAAACATTCCTTCCTCCACACCTAAAATCTCTTGCTTCCTCCAAGATGGTAGCTCCAGAAAAAGGTCCTGAATCACGGAATTGAGCTCCCAGTGAAAGAATTAACCTTTCATGCTGGTGTTACTTAAGGTTTTGTTTAATGACACAAATAACACTTGTCACAAGCAAAAAATAGAAAACACCACTCATTACTAACAAGAATTAACTGATATTCCAACATTGGTAATGTTTTTGAAAATATATAACAAAACGAAGTCATACTGATGGCTTCACATATCGCTATTTTGCCATCATCCTTTTTAACACTTTAAAGTTGCCTCGTTTCCAACTGAAAGGATGTATATTAATGTTGTCAATCAACCCCTTTTGACATTTGTACATTTAGACTGCTTCCAATTTTTCCCTATTATAAACACTTTGGCAATGAGCATCCTTCCATTCAACAACTCATTCTACAGAGATTTAGCACTCCTACAATGCCAGGCACATAGCGCCAAAATATTTTGATCATCTTCATAATTACTTCTTTAAGATAAAGTTCCCCAAAGTGGAACTTTTGGTTAAAGTATACTTTTTAGATTTTCACTGGAATCGCCAGTTTCTCCCCCGGAGACTTTGTACCAATAGACACTTCTATCATCACTACCTGAGAATATCTACTACTTCACCTGATCTTCACCAAGCAAAGCAGAAGTTCTGGCTTTAGGACAGTGCTACTCGGGTTGGTCTTTCGACCAGGAGCAACAGTATTACATGCAAATGCAAATTCTCAGGCCCTACCCCTGAGACCCACTCAATCAGCACCTTTGGTAGGTGGGATCCAGTAAGCTGGGTTTCAGCAATCTCTCCACATGCTTCTTATGCTGATTACAGTTTGAGAACCGTCCATTTAAAGCACAAGAAACAGAGCTATGAGTTGTCCAACCAACTAACTCACATCTCCCTGACTACTCGCACTGACGTCCTGTCTCAATAACACTTTCCTGAAGCTGACTGATAGCTAACTCTTCAACGGAGGCCCCGGGGGTTTATAAACTCAGCTTTGCAGATCTTTTGGCAGGAAAGTGAACTCCAGAACTGAGGTGGGCAAAATATAGGGATAAGTAGAAGGGAGAGAGGGAAGTGGTCCCCCGAAGGGGAACCAAGAAGAGAGACCACAGAGAGGGTTTCTGTGGGAGGAACAGCAGGTAGAGCCTAGAGCTTTAGCTGGAAGACTGCCTTTAAAGGTTGGTCCCATCTCACTTTTAACTCTATAATCTTGCACGACCACTTAATTCTCTTGATCCCCAGTTTGCTGTTTTGCTTCTCAGGAATAAAATATCCCATTTTGCCCGTTTTTGTGAGGTTCACATACACTAAGCTATGTGAAATGCTTTGGAAACTGTAAAGCTCTGTCTGCATTAGAGGGTGATGTTATTATCAGAGACCTGGGCTTAGGGAAATTTGCCCTTCCTGTGCAATCCCTTTTCCCCATTCTGACCATGAAATTCACTTCTTCCCCAGCCTTCAAAGGCCCCATTTATCAGCCATGAGAGCAAAAAGCAAACTGCCTCCTTGGCCTCCTTTTAAGGGGTATCACTTACACTTCCCAGTCGGACTATTATCTTTCTTATCTCCAGACTGCAGAAATGCATGGCCCACCAGCTCTCTAAGTAGTATGGAAAATTACTTAGATGGAGAACCCTAGTTACAGAGAAGGAGAGAGACTGTGAAAGTTCAAAACACTGCTGAGGAAGGCAACATGATGTCTGGAGTTCAAAGACAGGAGCTCAGATCCTGACCTTCTCACTAGGATGAAGTGGGGATCTTTGGGCATCACAAGAATAATATGGCCAAAGGATAACTCTAGATTTCCCCCTTGAAAACCTGCTTCTCCCTGGATTTTCCCATCTCAGGAAATAACACCATAGTTTCTCACACCTAAAATCTGAATTATTCTTGATTCTTTTCTTTCTCTCACCTTCCAGGTCTAACTGGTCACTAGGTCCTATTGACCTTACACAGGTTGCTTAACCTCCCTGAGTGTCAGTTGTCTCCTCTGAAAAATAAAGGATAATAATGTATCTCGTCCCAGGCTGTTCAAGAATTAATTTAGACAACATCCTTCAAGTCCTTGACCATCTACCCTTCTGGACATACCAATAATCACTATTGAGTGTAAAGTGACACCTCTGAGATCCATGGCATAAATATTCCTTGGGCTCAAACTGTAGCAAGCACTGTACAAAGGACACAGCAATGAAAAAGACAGGAGCATCCCTGTTCTCCTGGAGTTTATAATCCAGGGGTTTAAAGTAGATGGTGGAGGGAGAAATAGACAAAAGAAACAAGACAAATTTCAGGATGTGTTGTCTAATGAGAGACTTAAAACATGATAATTTGAATAGAGTAGTTATGTGACTTCTTAAAACTGGTGGGCCTTAAAAGAGGGATGGCCTCTCTAAAGAGGTCACATTTAGGCTGAGATTTGAGTGACAAGAAGAAGCCAGTCATGTAACCAGGATGATGGGATAAGACGCTCCAGACAGAGGAAACAGCCAGTGCAGAGACCCTTAGTGCAGAGTGAACTTAGAAAGTTTAAAAAATATCAAGAAGGTTAGCACGGCTGGAATATGGAGAGTGCTAGAGAAGACTGTCAAAGAGGGTGGTAGAGGCAGATCACAGAAGCTTTCACGAACCATGGGAAGATGTTTGAGGGTTTTGTTTTCAGTGATAAGGGGGACCAGCAAAGAGTTCTAAGCAGAAGAGTGATTTAGTCTTATTTGCCTTTTTTTTCTTTCTTTGGCCATGCCACGCAGCATACAGGATCTTAGTTCCCCGACCAGGGATAGAACCTGAGCCCCCTGAGCCCCCAGCCATGCAGTGGAAGGGCAGAGTCCTAAGCACTGGACCACCAGGGAATTCCCTTATTTGTCTTTTTTTTTTTTTTTTTTTTTTTTTTTCGCGGTACGCGGGCCTCCCACTGTTGTGGCCTCTCCCGTTGCGGAGCACAGGCTCCGGACGCGCAGGCCCAGCGGCCATGGCTCACGGGCCCAGCCGCTCCGCGGCACGTGGGATCCTCCCGGACCGGGGCACGAACCCGCGTCCCCTGCATCGGCAGGCGGACTCTCAACCACTGCGCCACCAGGGAAGCCCCCTTATTTGTCTTTTTAAAAGATCACTCTGAGTGCTTCGTGGGGAATGCATTGTAGGTTGACAAGAGTAGAAGGGGGGCCAGTGAGGAAAATATTTGCAGTGGTTCAGGGAAGAGAAGATGGTGGTTTACACCGGGGTAGAAAGGAGGAAATAAGTTAGAAGTGGAAAATTCTGGATGCGTTTTAATGGAAACTCAAGAAGACTTTGTGGCCCGTTAGACTTAGAAGGTGGAAGAAAGAAAAAAATCAGAGAAAATTCAGAGCTCTGGCATGAAAAACTGTAAAGCTATTTCGTGGGCAAAATGCAGGGGAAAGCAGGTCTGCAAAGGAAGATCAACAGTTCTGCTTTGACCATGTATTGTTATCATGCCTGCAGCATCCATGTGGAGATGTCAGGTTGGCATTTAGACATATAAGTCTGAAAAGGTAAAAATTCAAGAATCGTTGGGATCCCAGATGCCACTCAAGGATTCATTTCTTAAAAGTATTACATATTTATACGTTTTAGACTCTGCTGCATCTTAGGAAAATACAGGCGAAAGACATAGTTTCTGCCTTCAAGATACTCTCACCACCATGGGAAAAAGAGGCACCATACTCTTTGGTAAGTGCTAGGAGGGTGGTGTTTATAGGGTGCTAACCTGTGTGAGCTTCAGCCACGCTCTAAGCGCCTCTGGTCCTCAGTTCTTCCACTCACGAATAGAGATAAAACCACCTGTTTTTCCAGCAGTACAATAGGCACATCTCAAAGGAAATAATGCCCATGGAAGTAAGTGGAAAATAAAAAGTCCAAATTATTATCCCACAGCCAAAAAAAAAAAAAAAAAGAGGAAAAAGCTGCCATGAAGAGCTTATTCACAAACTTACCAGCAAAACACAGGGCTAAGTTCTGGCTGATAGGACTTAAATGAGTCTGTCTATCTAATCACTGCAGCAGGAAATGTAATTCTTCACAAAGCCAGTGTCGCTATGAGGGAATTTACATGAGACCTAAGATAGGATGGAAAAGTTCCTCTGCTCTTCCTGCAGCTGAGTGATAGGTCCTTAAAAACACTCACAAAGGACTTGGGGCTGTTTGTTCCAGACCGGCTTACTTTTGACCCTGAGCAAAAGTTTATCCTTCAAGCTTTCTACCAATGACATCACCCTGTCCGATTGTGAGAACCGTGAGCCATGGAGTGAACATGTCCTGGGTTAGAACTTTGACACCGTCCCCTAATAACTGTAGTGTATGACCAAGTCCCTTAGCCTCAGGATTGTAACATGGTTGTGAAAATCATCTCCTAGGTAACTGTGAAGATTTAGCAAGACAATGAAAGCACGTAGCATGGTGCGTGGTGCGTGAGTGTCCTAACAGTGGGGAGAAAAATGGCATATGAGTTTATTCAATCTTCACTCACCCAAGGAGGCCACAGATGGATTTTGCTCATCCAGATATTGCCAAGCAGAATGGAGGCTCTATGAATGTTTGTGGAATAAACAAATGGCACGCAGAATAACTACATGAAGTACTGGAAGGACACAAGAAGAGACCTCTGGCTAAAAATGCCTTCCCCTGTACAAGAGACCCTTTCCTACTGAGCCCAGCTGGTGCCCAGAAGTTGGAAAAAATCAATCTTATGATTCACAATTTCAATAACACCTTTGTTTGAGAAGACTGATATTGGCGCTCAACGGGAGAAAAAAGAACAGTTCCCATCACTATATAATTACTTCCCGTTTTCTTCCTCTCCTCTAACTAAAGGCAAGGCTTACTTTGACAAAGGAGATGTTAAAACCTGCTTCTGTTCTGGCAGGTTAAAAAAAAATATGTCATCTTAAGGTTCCTCTGAACATGATCAGCTCAGACAGCAGGGAAAATATTCATTGAAATAAATTCTCTTCACCTTGTAACAGTTGAATTACACAAAAAGTAAAGGTCTGCTTAGGCTAACATTTCTCAAGTTGTATTCATTGAGACATTGGGTCCGTAGGATGTTAGTAGATATTAGTGGGACGAGAAGGCCCCATGGTACCTAGGTTTGGGAAAGACATAAAACTACCGTAAAAGTTGAAGAGCTCTTTCTACTGTCAAGTTGTTTCATCTTTAGAATGCAACCCTGCATTGTCAACGTCCAACAGAGAATGAATCGTTCCCCAAATTCACTGGCTTTCTAGAGCATCGTACAGGACTTTGAGAAATGTTCCCTGGAGTCAGGTGAATGGACCAGATTAACTTTCCAAATCCCTTCTGGCCCAAATCAGCTGTTCATTTCCTGCCATATAAAATTCAATTGGAAGCTACAAATAAGCTGCGAATGTTTGTATACTCTGGGAAATGTTCTCTCAACAGACTCATGACTCCACTTATGTATTCATGTAAGGATTCCTTTATTCATCAAAATTACGTTAGAAATCTGCTATGGACCAGGCACTGTGACTAAGGCAGAGAGCTGCTCTCTTAGAAAGACAGTGCTCTTGAATCACAGAGATGAGAGAGAGAAGGGAAATCCAGGTAGAAGAGAGGATTTTAGGATGAGAGAAAACCTGTGGAGGCAGAAGGGTGCAAAAGAAGAGCCTCCAACAGATGGAGAGGTAAGAGTTGAGTTTAATTATATACATATTTATTGAGAGATTCTTGTTAGAGGCTCTTTGCTAGGTGTCAGGAGCACAATAGTAAACAAGGCACTAGGCTTGTCTTTGAAGAGTTAATATCTCTGTTAAGAAAAAAAGGATCGGATTTTGCTTTAGAAAGACAATTTTGGCTACCACGTGGAAGGGGCAAGACCGTGACCGGCATGTAGGTAGTGTAATTCAGGCAAAAATTATAAAAGCCTGACCTACAGCAATGGCAGTGGAGATGGGGAGAAGTAGATACACTGAGAAAATACTAAGGATACAGAATGGACAGAATGAGATAAACGATTGGATTTGGAGATCAAATGAGAGATAAAAAGCAATGAGGATTTTTAGAAAATTAGATTTCAGTAATTCAGTAGAAATTGGTGCCCACCATGAGCAGGGTGAACACGTGGAGGGGTAACCAGGGCACGACATGAGACGGTGAGCTCAAGGTGAAAGGGGGATGTTCAGGAGGAGGTATCAGACAGGCAGTTGAAGAGTTGGAGATGCAAGTCTAAAGTTCAAAGAGGGAGCCGGCCACAAGGAGAGACTTGGGAGTCATCAGCACAAAGATGGCACCTGAGGTCATGAAAGTGAAAGGTATGATCCAGGAAGAGTGTGCGGAGGGAGGACGGAAGAGCCTCCAGAAACGCAATCCAACTGACATGGAGATTTTACCCAGGAAGACCCATTTCAGACCTCTGACCTCCAGAGGTCAGAACAGTAAGAGGACAATTTTGTGTTGTCTAAGGGACAAGTAAGTTTGTAGTAGTTTGTGACAACAGCAATAGGAAACTCATACAGGTAGTCACAGAGGTCCATAATCCAAGTTGGGACCAACATATGGTGAACCCCAAGCATCCTCAACCGAGAAAAAGCCAGGTATGGGTCAGCATATGCCTCCTCTCCTAGGGGATCCCAACTGTGTGGCTGGAGAAGATGAGAATGGCCTCCCAGTTTTTGTGGTCTCATGCCAAGCACTGCAACATACACAGTAATTGAGAGGGCAGAGCTCACATGCTGTATGATTGCACTTACATAGAGTTCAAAAACAGGCAAAACAAAATTTACAAGCAGCTCATGCAGCTCAATATCAAAATAACAAACAACCCAATCTAAAAATGGGCAGAAGAGCTAAACAAACATTTCTCCAAAGGAGACATACCGATTGCCAACAAACACATGAAAGGATGCTTAACGTCACTAATCATTAGAGAAATGCAACTCAAAACTACAGTGAGGTATCACCTCACACCGGTCAGAATGGCCGTCATCAAAAAATCTACAAACAATAAATGCTGGAGA
>NC_041228.1:13300219-13310927 GCF_002837175.3 Physeter macrocephalus
TTGTGCTTTGTGACCACCTAGAGGGGTGAGATAGGGAGGGTGGGAGGGAGGCGCAAGAGGAAGGAGATTTGGGGATGTATGTATACGTATAGCTGATTCACTTTGCCGTAAAGCAGAAACTAACACACCATTGTAGAGCAATTATACTCCAATAAAGATGTTAAAAAAAAAAAAACAGGCAAAAACGAATCCACAATGTCAGAAGTTAGAGTGGAGGGTTATCATTGAGGTGGAGGAATAGTGTTTGGGAGTGAGCACGTGGGGGGCTTCTGGGCGCTGGTTATGTTCTGTTTCTTGACCTGGGTGGTAGCTCTACTCATAATGTGATCACACAGGGATTAACAAACATCTTTTTTATTTTTTTATCCAAGTATAGTTGATTTACAAGGTTGTGTTCATTTCTTCTGTGCTGCAAAGTGATTCAGCTATACATGCATTCTTTTTCATATTCTTTTCCAAAATGGTTTATCACATCTTTTGTAAAGGGCCAGAGAGGAAATATTTCGGGCTTTGTGGACCATACATCTCTGTCTCAACTACTCAACTCTGCCATTGCAACAAAAAAGCAGCCATTGACAATTCATCAATGATGGGTATTGCTGCATTCCAACAAAACCTTGTTCACCTAAACACGTGGCAGTCTGGAACGGCGTCACGGGCCATAGTTTGCCAACCCCTGCGATAATGTATTGAGCTGTATGTTTAAGATTTGTGCACTTTTCGCATGTATTTCATTGTTCAATTTTTTTTAAGTTTAAAATCTAATAATCAAACTCTAAAGAGGGCAGGATTCTGGATTCAGATTACCTGGATTCGATTCCTGACGCTTCTACTCAATTGCTGTGTGACGTTGGGCTGCTTGACCTCTCTGTGCCTCCGTTTCTGCATCGATAACCTGGGGACGATAATACCACTCACTTCATAGAACTATTGTGACATCGAAATGGAATAAAACATGTACAATGTTTAAAGCAGTACGTGGTTTATAGACAGTCTTTAATCAATATTTGCTATTACTCTTATTACTGATGTTCTCAGAAATTGTATAAACGCTGGCCTTGTTAGCCCTGGGTTACAGATGAGCGACCGAAGCAGCCATCCTCTTGCCACAATCTTTCAGTGGCCCCCAATCTCTCTTCAGATTTTTTAAACTAATATACGAGGCTTTCTCAGGCCTCCAAGTCTTATTTCCATACCATGTTCTTATGCCCCTGAACTTTGGGCAATGCTGTTCTATCTGCCTGGAATAGCCTTCATCTTAGTGACTTGGTAATCCCTTATTGTGCTCTTCAAATCCTGTTTAAATGCCATCTCCTCTGTGAAGCTTCTGAGTCTTAGGTACCAGGGATTAGTAACCTCAGAACTTGAACGTATGCATCAGTTATCATTTTTCTCATTCTTATTTGTCTCTGTTTGTCAAGAGCCGAGCACATTCTAGGCACCTGATACATGTCTGCTGGATGGACTGCATACCCATGTTCCCCCACGACCGTAGCACTTATTTACCCTTCAGTCCCCAGCCCCTAGCACAATGCCTGGCATATGACTCATGTTCAATAAATACTGATCAGATGGCTGAATAAATTGGTTGTTGGAGCCAGCCCCAAGGCCTGGGCATCCCACAGACAAGTAGAGCCCAGATGACGAGAAGCAGGGTCTCAATCTCACTGAGCCCCATAGAGAATTTCAGCCATCACGCATTTCAGTTATCAAGGGATAATATTATAAAAGTTATAATTCTCTGGATGTTTCCATAATTATCGCTCACCTTTTCCAGTCATAACAACAAATAAAATACATGCCCACAATTTCCCAGAGAGTCAGGGAGAGACAAATACCAAATTGAGGCAATTATACTCCACATCTGCCATCCACAATTGTCTACAACTCCTGTAGAATCCAAGAACATTACATTAATGCTGGAAGGGGCCTCAGAGAACAACTAGTCCAGCCCCATCATTTTACAGATACGGGAAAAAATAACTTGTAAAGTTTTCTTTTCTCCAGATCATTTTGCTATGGTGTTCCCCACCACCTCCCAGACTTGATAAGACATGAAACTATTTACAAATATTTTATTTCACTTCTAAGAAAAAAAGAAGCTGGGATAAAATTTCACCATTTGTCAGTAATGACAGTTCATGATCTGGAAATCATTTTACACAGAAATGTCTAGCAGAGTCATGATAAGCACAATGGCTACATTTGAAGGAGAACACGGTGTTGTAGGAATAAAAGAGTAAATTGCTTTGTTATATCACAGACAATTGGCACAGGGGGAAAAATGTGTTATCAAGAGTATTCATCACTCTTAGGGGATTTTCCAGAGGCATCTAGAGCTGCCTCCTGTTCTGACCAACTCCTACAACTCTGGAAACTGGTTTCCCATATTCTGAGTCACTCCCTGCTGCTGGGAAGAAGAAATGAAGAGCCAAATGAGGACTGCCAGACCCAGTCTTGGAATCCGTTCTGGAAAACAAGAGGCAAAACCTGATCAGAAATAAGGCTCTTCGTTGTCTGGTCTTATCTTGCTTCTTTCATGCCATCTCCCTCTAGTGCCCTGTGCAAACCCTGTATCCTAATCAAACCAAATGTCTCCTTTAACTTGATTTGATGGCTCTCACATGCTTCATGTTGACTGGATCTCCTTTACTCGACCATTGGTCTGGTCTACTCACAATTCTGAAGAACTCGGTTCAGAGTTACTTCTCCCACACGTTCCTGCAAACAGTTGATGCTTTACAGCCCCCAGCGAGTGCCTCCCTTAGAGGTCTCACACCTGTCCTGTGTATCCACCATTACTTATCTCTCCCCCCAGTAGACCAGAAGCTACTGAAGACAGGCTGCGACCTCCACCTCGGTATCTAGCACAGTGTCAGGGAACACAAATTTGCCCATTGAATGGATGAAGAAGTAAAGCTTTGGGGAGAAACCACATTCAAATAGGTTGGGAGTGGGAGATGATATTGCAAAGTCTGCCCAATAATTTTTGAGAACACAGTCAGCTAGCCTTCGTTATAAATGGACTTCTCAAAGCTTTTTTTTTTAACATCTTTATGGGAGCATAATTGCTTTACAATGTTGTGTTAGTTTCTGCTGTATAATCGGAGACTTTCATATGCATATATGCTTGGTAAATATCCAAGGGTGATATTTACTAAGTACTTAGTAAAGATGTACTTCCCAACATACTCATCCATGGAACACTGTGTGTGTGTGTGTGTGTGTGTGTGTGTGCGTGTGTGCGTGTGTGCGTGTGTGTAGTGCTTCTGTTAACACCTCCCAGAAATGATGCTCAGGAGTCAAATCTTTAGGGCATTCCCAACTGGACCATTTCCTTAAGGGTGAAACCATTATCAGAAAGTGTGTTGTCTATCAGTGTCTTTGTTATAAATCCCATGTGCAAAGCTATAACCACTGAGTTGAGTTGAGTTAAACTCAAGAGTACTTCAAGTCAACTTTGAGGCTGAAACTCACAAAGAAGTTTTTCCTCTGAAGTTCTGAAAAATCCACCTGGACTTTTGACCCAGCAACACCTTGCACATTTTCCATGGAAAAACAAAAGAAATGGCTGTACAAAGTTTCCTAGCTTCTTCTCTTTTCATCTTTAGATAAGAAAAGGGCACCAGAAATAACTTCTCACCGTTACATTAACATAACTTATTTCTGGGTTCTCTATATGCAGTGTGGTGAAAATAATAAACCAAAAAACACCTTTTGAAACCCTGCTAATTTCCCCACAAACGATATTTTTGTGGGCATAAACTTCTTGCCAATTATTTATGCATGTTTTGGATCCCCCAGGTATTTTACAAATGAATAAGGTGGAAAGACAATATGATTCCAAAATCCATTCAAAAACCATTTACTGACCAATTACTATATGAGTGCTGAAGGTACAAATGTCCAGTTCTAGAAGATGAGAAAATATGATCTACTATCAAGAAGGCTGCTGTACCTTTACAAAGATTAATCATAATTTTCAAAAACTAGCTATGACAGGAATGTTATCTGGTTTACCAGGACACTCTTAGCATAAAAGCACATGGTAGATGCCCAATACATATTGAGCAAATAAGTGCATAAATGAATGAATATGTAGACAGCATTGGAACAAATGTCTTGACACATCAAGATCGGTCTACACAAGGACTGGGATTTGAGAGGGACCTTGCAAAGGGGCACCCTCAAATGGACATATTCTAGATGTATGGGGAGGATGGGCGGGAATGTTCTTAAGTAGGGTAGCAGGAGAAAAGGGGTGTTTCAAGGGCAATGACTAGATCTGTCTGACCTGAATGGGGAGTTTGGGTTGGGACACAGCACTCACACTGGAAAGTTACATGGGGTTACATCTTAGAAAGACTCTAAACACCACATTGTGGAGCTAGAATTTTATCCTAAAGGTAAAAGGAAACCACAGAGAGAAGCTTTGACCTGAAGAGTGATAGATAAAGGCTATTTTTAGGAAGGAAGATTTCTCATCATGAATCACAAAGGGGGAAACATTCATTGGTTAGGTATTGAATGAAAAGACCCTTTTCAAATCAGAAGTCCTAGGGAACAGAGGTACAAACCAATGCTTCAGCATTCCCTTCATGCAAGGAATTGAGTAGATAACGCCAGAGAGCCCCAACTATGACATCAGACAGAGCAAGTGTCCGCTGCTTGACAGCCATGAGATTTGGGGAAAGTTACTTAACCTTGCCAAACCTCAATTTCCTCCGTTGCAAAACAGGGATAAGAATAGTATTGACCTCATAAGGTTGATGATAAGGATTAAATTAGATGATGAATGTCAACTGTTTACAAAGTACCTGACCTAAGTAGATGGTCAAAACATAGTATCTATTAACATTAGACTTGAGATCTCAATTAACATTTCATCCCCTCAATAGGTCCTTGCTAAGAACATCATAAACCAATGAGCAAGCTTTACAGATGTTAATTCTTCAGTCTTCTCGTGAGATTTTTGGGACACGTTTCGAGGGACTGTTGTAAATCGGTTAAAATTTTTGTTCCTGTCATTACTATTTTTGTCACATTTTGAGTACCGATTATTGTGTAGTACAGTGATGTAATTTTTTGTGACATCCCAGGCCTGTTTGTGGCCAGCCCGCTTCTTGCTATCCTAACTCCATTTCCATTTTCTGGTGACAAAGTTAGAAAACAGCAATGTCAACTCCTTCTCCATGTCCGCCCGTAGGGGTTGTCTAAGGTCACACAGCCGCCAGCCAACGAGGGAGCAGGAGCCTGGAATGCAGGTTTGTCTTATTTTCAGGACGGTCCACTCACACCCATGAAATGGCTTTTTCCACCCCCACTAAAGTGTGCCAACTAAGCAGTGATACTGAGGTAAGAGCAAGTACTGAAGCATCCACTTGAAGAGATACAGGATGCAAAGATGTTTACTGGCATGTGGCAAATCTATAGCATTCACTTTCCAAATGAGTCAGATACACATTCTAATGGCTTCATTCAATTTTTGCATTAAATATAGGAAATCTGATACAGCAACCCACATGCAAATATTTGAAGTGGTGTTTTTTACCTCACAACATTTTCCCTGCACTTTCTAATCAACCAACCAGAATCAATGTGGAAAGAGTATAGAAAACTTTTATATTTTGGTATTGGAAATTTCCAAGCTGTCTACCACATCATCGGAGGGTCTCATCCTGACATTGGTACTCCCCCAGCTGATACACAAGGCTCTGCTTTTAAAGGACAGCTCCATGCTGCAGGGCACATGACTAAATACAGATCACAGGCTCATACTTCTTAATCCCTATTAGCAGACGTCATCAAGCACCAACCAAAAATAACCCTCAGTGAGCTGGTCTTGGTTTGGGGTCAGAAGGTATGTCTGGTCAGAAGGTATGACTCTGAAACGTCCCATAAAATTTAGGAATTATTATGCCATTTTATGAATGCTCCAGTAGCCTGTCATTAGCACTAAGTAGTACAGCTAGCTCAAAGTATATCCTGTACCGCAAAACTCAGCTTAAAATCCTCTTGGTACGAGCTTCCAAAACTGGCCTCTATGTTCTCAAATTGCTCTGCACATGTCCTTCCTATTCCATTACGTTTCATAACGCAGTGCGTGTTGACATGTTAACATATCACTTTCACAACAAGCTGTGGTCCCCTTAGAGGTAGGAATTGTCAAATTATGTTTTCTGGAGGACAAGAGGCATCCAGCTTTGGGGAAGTTCCCACTCCTTGGATGCTGGAGCAGACCAGGTGGTTACCCACAGCAGACTCTGTACATAGGCTAAGCAGGTAAATGCAAATCAGAACCAAGGAGGGTCACCACAGCAAGACCAAGGCAAGAGGGGCACGATCAGTGTTAGTTCCAAAGAAAGAGTATAAATCCAGAGGCAAAAGATGAGGATAGATGTCCTTGACCAGGGTGATGAAGAACAGGCAAGAGAGTGAAGTATGACGTGGAATGTGGTAAAAAGGTTTAGGACAGAGGGAAAGTGGAGTGTCAGAATGGGGGGGTCATTTCCAGGGATCTTCAGCTCTCTGGTGATGGCTTAGAGATAAAGGGGAAAGTTGACCAGCGTAAAGGAGAAGGTTTAGACTAGAGATTGTTCCCTTCTGCATCTCCTGTATCTGGCACACTCCCTGAAACAAATCACATATTTGATAAGTGTTTACTGAATAAATGGAGCAATCAATCATTCAAAGAGTCTTCTAAGAGTTGACCTACATATTCCAACAATAATCTCTGCCTCACTTATACAATAATTTGACCATCTTCCTAATAGCCATTCTCATGGCTTGCTTTTATGTATCTATGGGTCTCCCCCAATTAGATGATCATCCCCAAAAAGCAGCCAGGAGTCTTAGTAGAAAGAAGAATGCCAAACCTTGCACAGAGTAAGTGTTCTATAAAAGCCTGTGGAGTTGCACTGAACAATAATGAATTTAAATGAATTGCTTTTCAGGACAAATTAGTTTAGTGGTTCGAAAGAAGAGTTTATTTTAGATCAAGGGTAAAAATAGAAACAGGAAAAAAAAAAGAATAAGCACATAAAATGATTTTAACATCACTAGTCATTAGAGAAATAGAAATCAAAACCGCAATGAGATAGCACTTCACATCCATTAGCATGGATATTATAAAAAACAAAAACGAGGGCAAAAAAACCTAGGAAATAATAAATATTGGAGAGGATGTAAAGAAATTAGAATGTTGTGCATTGCTGATAGAAATGTAAAATGGTGCAGCTGCTGTAGAAAATGGTAGGGTGGTGATTCCTCAAAAAATTAAAAATAAAATTACCATAGAATCCAGCAATTCCATCCTGGGTATACACCCAAAAGAAGTAAAAACAAGGACCTGAACAGATATTTGTATACCCTCGTTCAACAGCATTATTTATGATAACCAAAAGGTGAAAGCAAGCCAAGTGTCCTTCAACAGATAAATGGATATACAAAATGTGGCATATACATACCATGGAATATTATTCAGCCTTAAAAAGGAAGGGAATTCTAACGCATGCTACAACATGGATGAACCCTGTGAACGTTATGCTAAATGAAACAAGCCAGTCACTAAACGACAGATACTATATGAATCCATTTATCTGGGGTACCTGAAGTATTCAAATTCATAGAGACAGAAAGCAGAATCATCATCAGGGCTGGGGGTACAGAGGAATAGGGAGTTATTGCTCAGTGGTACAGAGTTTCAGTTTAGGAAGATGAAAAAAAAGTTCTGGAGATGGTTGTACAACCATGTAAATATATTTAATGCCATTGAACTGTACACTTAAAAATCATTAAAATGGTAAGTTATATGTTATGTATCTTTTGCCACAATTAAAAAATATATATCTTATTAGCAGAATTTTTAAAAATTGGTAAATCCCTCTAACTTCTTAGAGGTTTACCATTCTATATGGCTCCCTTTTCTCTCAGTTTTAGAAGAAAATAACTAATGGCCACCAAAATGCATACAATCACATACAGACCAGCACCTCAACCACAACCATATTCACATACACAGACACTCACACACATATACATTACCTTATAGTAAGGTTTTTTATAAGCCAGATTGCTGACTCTAATAATAGAAGCCAGGATATCTTACCTCCAAGACCTCTCAGTTAATTGTCTTCCAAATGAGCAGACAGGCTTGATTCACTCTTCATTGCAAAGGACTCCTTCTCACAGGATCTCCCACATCCTTTGAGTATCAAGACTCAAAAAGCAGAAATAAGCCTAAGAGTGAGGTAGAAAAGGACAGTGAGCATTAAGTCTCTTCCTGGTCTCGCAGAGAAAAGAGGTGTTTCTCTTCCCCTCCTACAACAGATGCCTCTACAGTAAAACTCACTCAGAGGCAGAAAGAAGGTAGAGAAAAGTCGTATAGGCCACCTGCCCACCCAAGACGTCGATGGATGTCACACGTATGACCACATTACTAAGGCAATGAGACATCTGGCTCTGGTGCCAACCAATCCTGGATACTGGATTCAGACCTATCCAAGAACTCAGAGAACGTCTGTGCTTCTGATCATGGGTTTAATAAACAAATAAACCAGGGCACAGAAGTGGAGGGTGGAAAGAAGGGTCTCTCAATCCCTGCTGACTTCAGAGGTTTTCCTCTCCTCCTGACCAACATTGTCACCCATCCTGAGAAATTGAATTCAAGTTCCACCTTGTTCGTAAACCCTTCTCCCAATTAATCAAGTTCTCAGGGATTTCTTCCCTCTGGATTCCTAAATAATGGATGAGATGCCCTTGAGAATGAGACTTTATGTAATGGAGTCTCTTTAGAGCTTTTATCGAGTTCTTGCTCTGGTGTTTGATCCTCAGTTAGGCTGTGATTCCCTAATTAAAGCTCACTGCCCTGACTTTTCTTTCACTTCCACTTGACATCAACTACATCATAACATATTCTTGGGAATTGGTTAAGTGATTGAAATACTTCAACAACAGCTTTATTGGGTAGAAATACAGTCTTTGCAACACCATCCACTTTTAGCAGATCTTGGTACATAACAAATGCTCGATAAATGTCCGTGAACTGACCATCTTGGGACAGCAAGGAGTACTTCCTCTGAAAATCATTTTCTGTGTCCATTAAGCAATTAGAAGGCCAAAGAAGGGTGCTTCTGAGCTAGCGCTCTGAGTGGAGGAGAAGACAGATGGACTCCTCCAAGCATCAGAATTGTAGGGGAATTTGTGCAATTAACTAGCATAATCTCCTTTTCCAGAAAGGGAATCTAAGTCCAGAGAAGGAGAATGGTTTGTTCAAGGTCACAGTGTGAGTTAGGGGCAGCTCTAAGACTGGAGCCTAAGTCTCAACCATGGGGTAGGTGCAGAATCTTGTCAAAGGGTTTGAACAGTCCTTTTGAAAACTACTTTCTTTGATATCAGAGAGAACTTCTCACTGAGCTATTGCACTGGAGACATTGTAGATTAACAGGGATGCTTAGAATCTCCCTGCCTTTTATAAGGTTTTCCTCCAAAATCATTGTAATTCCAGGAGAAAAAAATAAATAATGACTTTCTAAAGTCACAGAAAGTAGAAAGTTGTGAGAAGGAATTTAGAGTGAGGATGGTGATCCCCTCCAAACTTAGATATTTTCTGCATTTTATTATACTTTAAGATAAATAAACCATCAACCCAGGAATTTTCAGAGGAGTAGAGGCCAACCACCCTCCTCTACTATGGTGTGGTTGATTTCTCTCCTTTGTAAATTCTTAAACATATATGTCTCATTCAAGGAACTTTTATTCAGCACCTACAAGGTGCCAGGTGCTGTGTTAGGTCAGAGAATCCAGAGATGAATTAGGCAAGGTCTTAGTCCTTGAGGGGTGCCAGAGACAGGCAAATACACAAATAATTGAAAAACCGTATGAGGCACCATGACGGGTGTATTTAAGGTGCTTCAAACATATCCAGGCATAGAAGAGACACTCAATAAACAATTGTTGAATGAATGAATGAACTAACGAAATAACTAGTTAATTAATTAGAATTTGCCCAAGGAATTTAGGGAAGTTATCTGCATTTAAACTGGGTCTCCAAATAAGTTTTTTTTTAATTTTTTTAAAAATTAAAAAAAATAAGCTGGGTCTCCATTCATTCAAGTGCTCAATCTTTTACCCATGTATTGAGCACCATGATGGATTACTAGACGCTGCAAAAAGCTGAAATGAATAAGGCAAGGCTCTTGCTCTCAATAATTATAGAACAATATAACAACTAACATTTCATTAAACATGTTTTATTCTGATCTCTGCATGTTGCATTAGAGTGTAAGTTCCCTGAAGGTGGGGTCATTCTCTGGCTTTCTCTCTGCCCTGTTTGAAACCCTTACAACAGTGCCTGGCACCAGGTCAGTACTCCACAACTAGTGCCAGAGTAAATGAATGCGTGATTGAACGAACAGATGGGTAATACATTGACGCTACTGTGAGAGCGTGGAGGGGCGGCATCTCATTAGCAACATTTCAGGAGATGGAGGAAGAATTCAAGGAGGAAGCAGAGAAGGATCTGGTAGGAGGAACGCCAGAAGGGCGTGCTGTCACAAAAGCCAGCAGAGGACAGAACTTCCGAAAGGAAGAGGCGATTGACTTGCCTTCACCCAAGAATCTTTTGTGCGGTCCGCGGGCCTCTCACCGTCGCGGCCTCTCCCGTTGCGGAGCGCAGGCTCCGGACGCGCAGGCCCAGCGGCCACGGCTC
>NC_041228.1:13310978-13328393 GCF_002837175.3 Physeter macrocephalus
CGTCCCCTGCCTCGGCAGGCGGACTCTCAACCACTGCGCCACCAGGGAAGCCCCAAGAATCATTTTCGATCAACCACTTTGGGCCCCAGGGTGGGGACTCGGATGAGACAAGCTAGGAGCCTTGGGTGCAGACTTTAAAGGGACACTCGCTCTCGGAATCCTTCAAGTTCAGTGGCAGCACCTGAAAGCCACACTCCCTTAATTGTGTGTCCTCAGTGCCTCCCTTGCCTCACCCTACTCCCAGCCCTGTTGGGCCCAGCACCGTGCCAGGGCCATCATCGTCGTTAAGACGCAATCCTTGCTTTCAAGAAACTCAAGGTCTAATGGGCAGACCGACCTAACGCCGTCGATTGCAGCGCGGAAGATGAGTCTGGGCAGGAATAAGCAGAAGGGGCGGGGCAATCAGACCCGAGCACCTCCGTCAGACCATATGGGCTCGGAAAATACGATGGTGCTGGAGCTGAGACGAAGAGACAATCCAAAACTCACAGAGACAGAGGGAGGAGCAGCTTTCCGGGCAAGGGAACAGCATCTACAAAAACTAGGGGGCTTGAAAGTACATAAAGTGGCTTGAAATGGGGACATGGGGTGGCGGGAAGCGAAAAAACATTGGTAGTAAATGAGGTTAGGAATGCAGGCTCCCATTATTCATCCTTTCAGGCTGGAACTCCATCTTTATTTTTACAGTTATATTAGTAACTGGGGCAGTTTTCCTTGGAAACGAGGTGCTGCCTAAGTGAATTGGGAGGCCCATCAATCTGTTCGTCCTGCCTGATCCTGGCCTCCGAGAAAACAGGGAGGAGGCCCCATCTGAGTCTTTGCTGCTCAGTCAGATGTATTTTTAGCCCCAGCAGAAAATAACGGCAGTGTGCATTTAATAAAAATATCAAGCCCTGGGAAGGATCTGGTGCCAGTGTTGGAGCAATCAGGGACAGACTATGTTTCCAATTGAATTACTACTGTGGCCATAGTTATAAAAAGAGAGAGGGAGGAGGAAAATGTCAGGCTGGTCAGTTTCTCGGGAACATTTAATCTTGGTTCACTCTAATTTTAATGTTCAAAGACACATGCGCCAACTCTGCCCTTAGGAGTCATTTCAGGGGGACTGGCCAATGCCCACAACTTGCAGTGGGCACTGGGTAGCCCTACTCCCTCAAGTTTTCTTTTTTCTCTTCCTTTCTTTCCTCCCTCCCTCCCTCCCTCCCTCCTCCCAGTTTCGGCCTCCACCAGCTCTTCTGCTTGCAAGCTGATGAGACAGTGTGAACAGTTACAAGGAGGGTAAATTTAGACTGACGAAACCGAGGCATGTGAGCTCAGAAGCTGGGCTCGGGGAGGAGTGGAGCCAGTGCAGCATCAAGAAAGAGCCTAAGAGGTACAAACTACCGGCTGTCAAATAAATAAGCCGCAGGGATGTAATGTACAGCACAGCGAATATGGTCAATAGTATTATAATAACTTGGTATGGTGTGTAATCTATAAAGGTAGGGAATCACTGTGTTGTACACCTGAAACTAATAGACTACTGTAAGAGAACTATACTTCAATTTAAAATAATAATAATTTTTAAAAAGAGACGGAGCCGATGGGAGCTCTGAGCACAGTGTTGTCCTCCCCCATGGCTTCCAGGAAAAGAAAGTCTCCATTTTCTAGGTTGTTATAAACTGCCCCTTCCAATCTGATCACAATTTATCTCCACAGCATGGTCTCCGTCCCTTGGTCCCCTCACACCCTTCGTCACATTCTCGAGCGAAACAAATCATAACGATTAGCTGCTTCTTATTAAGGGTCTCCTTTGTGCCAGGCTCTGGCTGAGCAATTACGCAAGTTATGTCACTTCATCCTGAAACTGACATTAAAAAGCAGAAACCATTAGCTACCTGTTACTGGTGAGGAAGCTGAAGCTTGGGCAGATTAAGTCACTAGCTAATAACTAGCAGAACCTGGATTTTGGATTATTCTAGCACCCGTCCACCCTCTGCCCATTGTCTGACCCCAATCTCCAATTTGAGCTAGTACTTTAGAATGTGCACCTACACACCCCTCATATCTTACTGTGCTGCCGCTTTCCTTGAAATGCCTTCCCACCCATTTTCCTAGAATTCTCTCCTAAATATCTTATTTTCTGTCCATAGCTGTTGTAGCATGTATTACTATTAGTATTGGTAATAATCACTATTATGTATTCAATTTATATTGTATGCTGGGCATTGTTCTAAGTGCTTTGCATGTATTATCTGATTTCATTATCACAACATACTTGTATCATAACAGTATGATACCCATTCTACAGAATGGAAACTGATGCGTAGAGAAATTAACTAGCTTGCAGAGCTGGTAAGTGGTAAAACTAGAAAAATAGCTATCATGAATTGAGTAATTGCTATGTAACAGGCACTAGACTCAGCACTAAACGGGCATCTCTGCACGTGATCCTCACAGCAGTTATATAATTAATAAAACCCCATTTTACAGATGAAAAGACTGAGGCTCAGGGAAAGTTTTAAGTAACTTAATCAAGGTCACAGAGCCAGGATGGAAACTCGGGTATGAGAACACTCCAAGCCCTTTGCTCTCACACACAGCACTTTGAGTTGCTTCTGTCACTGTCTTCTCAATAAATCATCACTCCTCAACAGAAAAAGCCATGCTTTATTGACCCCTCATTCCCCGGCACTTCACACAGGACCCTGGTACACACTGGGCGTACAGTAAATGCTGGATGAGAGGATGAATAAATACAGGGCATCAGCAACTCGTTTCAAATATGATTTGTTTAAATGCGCCGGGAGGAAAAAGAGCAGAGTAGACATGCTTGTGAAGGACAGTCTTAGGACAGAGGACACTCCCAGTGTGCCCAGTGTGTGCAGTTCCCGCCAGCTGGTCTGGGCTGTCGTGTCAAATCAGGCTCACATGAAGGAAGGCCCTTCCCTCGGACAGATTGGCCACTGCACGGAGAGAGGCCCAGCCCTGCCCCTCTAACCCCTCTTCACTCTCTGTCCCCTGCCCTCTCTGAGCTGGCCCTCCCTCACAAGGCCTCGACCCCAAGTCTAGGTTGTCTGCTGGCCACCTGATGATAAGGACTGGACCACTGTTTGTCCCTCGCAGCATCCCCTGGGACCCAGCCGTCCTTACTGCCATCCTTTACTGCATCCCCTTCCCTGCTGCTTTGTATCATGCCCAGGGTCAGGAAGCCATAAAGGCTTTCTGGAATAAAAAGTTAAAGGGCTGAAGATGAAATTTCACTAGGGACTCTTGAGAGCAGATGGTAGAGTCCCCAGATAAGCCACTGCTTCTTCTTCACACCTGTTAGTCCTCACCTTTCAACTGGACTCGTACAGAAGAGCCTTAGAGCCCAGGAGAGCTGGATTCCAAACCTGCCTCTGTCTCTGCTTAGTCGTTAGATCCTGAGCAAGTCATTAATCTCTCTAAGCGTCCATTTCCCCATCAGTAAAATGGATGTAACGTCCCAGAATTACAACCTGGTTGAACGATCCGAAGATATCGTGGGGAAGAGGCAGGAGAGAGCAAAGTTTATGAGGATGCTCTTTGCAGGAGATGTAGACTCTCAGATCCGCCTCAGGTGACCAGATATCCCAGCCGGTCCAAGACTGAGAGATTGTGAGGGTGTGGAATTTTCAGTGTGAAATCTGGGGAATTCCCAGACAAACCAGCAGCCGTTGGTTATCCTAGTCACCTACCACACAGGAAAACGGGAATAATAAGCGCTCCTTCCTTACAGGGTGGCCACGGGACTCTATGAAAATGTATGTAAAGTGCATGTTTGATTTCCTTCTGTTCTTCTCTGGCTCTGCCCATTGATCACTGTTATTTTCTAAACAACGGCAGATGAGGACTAAAGAAAAAAATCATGCTGCCCTTGATAATCCTTGAAAGAAGGTCTCCCTCCTGGGACCAGCGGCTGCGTAGGTGACTACTTTGTCCTGAGGATGCCGAGGGGTCCCCAGGAGTCCACTGGAACAGATTTCTGTGATGCTAAATTTAAGCCAACTTCACTCACCTGCTTCATGCCAATCTGGTGCCTTGCAGCTGTTGGCTGGGAGAGGGCCAAAACGGAATACTCATTTAATGAAATGACTCAGGCCTTGAGCTGAGAGAATAGAGGAAGTAAACAGGTCAGCTTTTCAAGTTGCTCCCAAGAAAGACGCATGATGGCACAGCATCACTTATGGATAGAGTTCATGTCGTCAAGTCTGCTGACAATGCACGGTCAACTGGACCAGTGGCTGGCACAGGGAAAACACTCAATAAATACGTTTTAAAATATGTGACTTGAAATTATTTTGACAACCGCATTTGAAATATTAAGCATTAATCATATTCTTATTCCAAATGTATATGCCTGCTGATACCTCTTGTTAACATATTCTTCCTCCGAAATGGAAGAGCACAACCTAGAAAACTTTTACTTTAAAATCACGAAACCTGTTTTCAAATCCCCTGAATGGAATGGAAGCATTCCTCACCTCCACTAACCACCTGTCTTGTATTCGCTTTGTGACCCTGTGTAGGTCACTTACCATTCTGACCCTCAGTTTCCTTATCTGTAAAGTGGCAACAATAATCTTTGCCCATCTATCTCACTGGGCTGTTGTAGGACTAAAAAATCGTTCAATGTGATAATGTTAAATACACGTCAATTGTACTGGGTATGCGTGTTGGAGCTTTTTATCATTAATCTTGTTCACTGAATAAAATGGACATGAACTTGTAAAAAAAAAAAAAAAAGTCTCGTTCACTGTTCATACCAGCTGCTTCATCAATTGTTCAACTCTTTGACCTTTCCTTCTCGTCTCTGTATGTACCTCAAATAAGTCAGAAAAAACCATAGTCCAAGAATAGAGCATGGGATTTTTAAATCAACAGAGCTGGGTTCAAATCCAAGGTCCATCACTGATTGGCTACTTCCCTCAGTAGTCTTAGACTCCTCATCTGTAAAACGGAGATTTTTATATCTATCTTACAGAGTTGTGATAAGAATCAAATTAAGTCCCGTGTAAGCCATCCCACTGAAGACAGGTTCACAGCAGAACCAGAATTCAAAACAAGACCCTTGCTGTCCAAACCAGTGATATGAACTTGAGCCGGGTAACTACTCTAGAACTAATAACATTTCAGGGGCCACATTGCCATTTCCTAAGCAAGTTGGGTAATGCGGCTATTATGCGGTAGAGCCTTGGTTTTGACCTGGTATTGGATGCATATGTTAACTATCTCTGACACGCTTGGTTTGTGACAAAGCACTAGAATAGATTAAAAGACGGAGCAAGCACAATGGGTGCTGCCACTGAAAAATCTTACAATCTGCTTGGGAAAGTAAGTACATAGAGAGACATCACCAGGGAATAATCCCAAAGAGCTCTGAACAATAGAATGTTAAGGCCTAGAATATCCTCTGAGATCAACTTACCAGGTAAAAAAATTGAGATGAACACCTCGCTTTGGTGACTGGGTCCATACTACAGCCAACATAAGCACACACGATGCACTGAAAATAAGAATAATAAACATCATAATAAATAGTAACTACAGTGGCAACAGTTAATAACTATGGCATGCCTGCCAAGTGCTAGGCATTGTTTTTAATCATTTTATCAGTCATATTTTCTTTAATCCTCACAGCAATCTTCATGGGTCCTACTTTAAATACACAGAAATTGAATCTCAGAACATTATCCTGAGTGAAAGAACCTTATATCAAAGAAAACATACAGTATGATTCAATTTATATGAAGCTCTAGAATAGGAAAAACTAATCTATGTGGTTGCTTCTGGTGGGGCATGGGGGTGGGTACAGGGTTTGACAGGTTTGAGAGAACTTTTTGGGGTCCCCGTAATGCTCTATATCTCATAAGGGGTTTGCATTACATAGTCATATACATTTATCAAAATCATTAATTGTAGACCTGAGATTTGTACATTCTATTGCATTTCTAAAAATGTGAACAGTATTGAACTTTAGACAATAATAAAAATGCTGAAGTATCCAGGGGAAAGTGTTCTGATGTCTGCAACTTACCTTTAACTTTATTAAAGAAATAAGATACATTGATTGGTGAATAGATTAATGAATAGATCAATGGATAAATATGTAATAATGCAAGCAAGTAATATGACTGTGGTAGAATCACAGTGATTGGTGTATGAGTGCTTTCAACATTTCTGCCCATGTGACCGTGTTCATCATAAAATTTAGAGGAAAAAAATGTAAATCCACAGATGCAAAGATGAATTCTCATCCTAGTTCTTGCAAGGAGGTTTAAATTGGGTCACAAACGGCTGAAAGGTGTGACTTCATACACCTGGATTGGCGAGAGGACGCGGCAGGAACATTTGCCCTGAGAAAACCAGACCCCTCTCCAGCAGAGGAGCAAAGTCTCACCCTTGCTGCGTCACTCCTGAGCTGCCAACCTGCGGCATTAGGGAGTGAAAGTCAAGTGCATGTGATAATGGGCCCGCATGCCCAAGGGGAGGCTGATGTCACCAGAGGCTCATCTCTCGGATCATCAGAGCGACCTGTTTGCTGGGCCTGGAAGAGGGAGAGGCAGCCAAGTGCTCCCCAAGCCAGCAAATGAATAAGCTCGGCCTTGGCAAACAATGACTCCATTCTCCAACGTGATCATATTTAGTCCTCCAGTTAGCTTTTATTTGGTTAGTTATATTCAATAATCCCCTCCGGTCTGGTCTCTGGGTAGCTTTTGTTCACAATAATGTAACTGGCCTTGCTCTTTTCTTAGAACAAGAGCTGCTGGTCCATGGACAAAGCCATGGATATAATATCAGGAGGCCTGGTTACAGAGGTAGAGAGATCGATTAGATAGACAGATAGATAGATGGATAGATAGATAGATGGATAGATAGATGATAGATAGATAGATATAAAACTAGCTCTGGACCCCATGTGAGTCCCTTAAATTACCTGGGCTCTGGTTTTCTCCAGGCACCCTGGTACTATATAAATGCCGGTCATAGATTCACTATAAAGTCCCCATGAGGACCAGATCTCTATAATATTTATGTCCCCAGGGGCTAACCTAGCAGCCAACGACGCTCTCGGTGTGTGAACGTTGGCCGAACTGACATGAAGGACCAGCCGTCTTACACTTGCCCAGTATTGTGACTGCTGAGATTCTGAATCTGGTTTTGTTCTTTCCCACTGCATATGGTAGTCTCTCTACACATCCGATGTTTTCAGAACTATTTTTTAATCCTTGCCACAAACTTATAAGGTACCCACAATCACCCTGATTTTATAGTTTGGGAGAACTGAGGCAGAGAGGAGTTTGTCACTGAGCCAGATCTGAATCCACAGTGACTTGACTTCAAAGCCCATCCCCTTACTTCTCAGGCAATGATGGCTGGTCAAGTCAGCATGCATCACGGCCGCTCAGCGGTGCATCTCATCCTTTCCTCGTGGAAGACCGTAAGCAACAGCTTTGTCCACACTTCACCAAGCAAGAAAAACTGTGCAAACGCAGGCAAGGGAACTCTTCTTAGGGAAAACTCCAAACACCCTTCGCTTCCAGCTGCCACGAAAGAACAAAGAAACAAATCAATCTACTCTTCACTGTGGGCCTGCTGCAAGCTGCATCACACTTGTGGGTCACCCAATCGGATGAGAAGTCCCTTCTTGGTGACACAAAAGGGCTGCAAGTCACTCAAAAGTGAGAGCAGAGGGTCCTCAGTACAAGGGGCCTGACTGGTGCAGGTGCAGGGAGTATGTACTCTCTGCAGACAGAGACAAACTGGCCACGTCCATTCATTTTCCCTGACCACGGCCTTTCTCCTCCCCACCGGGGAAAATGGGGTTCTAATCCAGAGCACGGCTACACCTGCCGCATTTTGTCTCCATGGCTGTGGCTGCCCTGAGATTATGCTTTGAAGAGGAGATAAAAGAACGTTCCAGCAGGAAGAATGATTCCTAATATCTTTATCCTTGAATGATACCTCTGACCTGCAGGAAAAAGGGCAAATCATGCAGTGATGCCAGAAAGTGTTTTCTAATCATTACATCTCATTACTCCACAAAAGCCACAGGATTTTCATCTCTCCTGCCTGAAGAGACTCGGAGTGAAGTTTCTAGGCAAATGGAGTCCAGCCAGTAGGACCACTTCATCACCCAGATTGTGCCAGATGCCATGCACAGTACCTCACATACCTTATTGCCCCTCTTCCTCACAGTGACATTCTAGCCAGGCATGCACACCGGATTTACAGATGAGGGAAATGGGGTTTACCTCTGGGTTTAGGAGAGGGTACTTGACCGTAGTTCTGAAGGAAGAACACAACTTAAATAGGCTTTGCGCAAGTAGCATGGTGTCGTGTGAGGGGACGATGGCACTGAGATCAGTCACTCTGGGTTTGAAGTCCACTTACCAACTGTGTGACCTTGGGCAGGTCGCAGAAACTCACTTGCAGCAGCAATGGGCATGATAATGTCTTTATCCCAGGAGACGGATCTGAATGTTAAATAAACTAATATATGGGACAGTGTTTGATACATTGAAGGCATTCAGTAAAAGTCTGGTGACTCTTCATGAGGAAGAGATGGGATACGAGAGAAGGAGAAAGCAAAGCAAAGGAGATGAAATAGCACTTCACCTGCAGTAGGTTAAGACACCAAGGAGCAGCTGAGCGGGGACTGGAAAGGCATGGGGAAGAGTCTGGGCTTGACCTGGAAGAGGAAATACGGAGCCACTGCAAGGTCTCGAGCAGAGGAGAGGCCTGGCGAAAAGCGAGGTATTTGGAGACTTCCCTGGTATCTGGGCCATGACGATAAGTTTGGCATCATCTTAGTTGCCCAACTGCAGTGAACATTTTTCTTCATTGTCGGACGCTTATAATTCTAAGGTAGTTTTTCTCAAAGTAAGGCCAGCCAGCAGCCGAATTCCCTGGGGAGGCTGAGAAAATTACAGAGTCCTAGGCCCAGCCCAGACTTAAGAATTCAGACACTCTTGGAGATAACGCCCAGGAATTCACGTGCTGCCAAATGCCCCGATGGTTCTGACTCACGCTGATGTCTGAAAGCCATTCATCTAAAACAAGGGGTTTCAAGCTTAGAGGAAAGAAGAGTCCTCATCAGAGCCAGTTATACTATCATCACCAGGGCTCTGGGTTTCCAAGGGCCATTCATAGTATAATAATAAACCAAAGACAGTTGTAGCCCTCTTTTAAATTGCCAGACACCTGAAAATAAAGTCAGCAAGGATTAGGAGTTCAAGCCTCAGAAAAGTGGCCAAAGGAGGAGTTACAGTTAGTAACTGACCCCCTGTTACCGGGAAGGACTTTTTTTAGGCCTGTAGCTCATACGCCAATTCAGTGGCCTAAGATATAGCCCAACGGAAGCGCTGCTCACACTACTGGCTAAGCAGAGTCCTGGAAAGTGACCGTGACTCTCGCCAGCTCTGAGACTTGAAGCAGGGCTGCAGAGCCGGTGGAGAGAGGTGGGAAGAGATTCAAGTCAGGTCAATAGCATTGACTCAGCACCTCGCATGAGGTAGACATTCCAGGTAACTTGGTGGACACTCAGGTGAGAGCACTGAGGCCTGCCCTCAGGGGACTGCAATCCGGGGTAGTATAAAACCCGTATCGACAATGTGATACTATAGTAAAAAAAAAAAAAAAAAAAAAAAGAAAAAAAAGATTAGGGGAACAGAGAAAAATAAGAGGTTGATTTTAAATAGGTTAGGAAGGAAAGGTTCTTGGAGGGGGCTGGCGATTGAGCAGGGTCTGAACAGCACGAATGGGATTGCAGCAGGCAGAGATGAGGTTGAGCACGTACGGACAGAGAACAGGCTACATGCGAAGAAATAGTCGAGAAACTAAGCAGTGCTGAAGAGTCTGATATAATGGAGGTGTTGGTTGCTTTCCCAGAAATAAACGGGCAAGAGCTCAGAAAGAGAGATCGGGGGCAACTCATGAATGCCTTGAATGCCAGACGAAGACATGGGAACATTAATTTGTAGGCAACATGAAGAATTCTACTAAAATAACCTTGGTGACAAGATGGAGAGTAATTTACAGTGAGAAGATGTAGAAGAATGTATCGAACTTCCTTACAGGTCGGGTATGTGTTTATCTCCCTAGAGGCTGAGGTGCAGGAGAGAAGGACTATATTCTTAGAACATCTGTTTCTTCTTCTGAGCTTTACAGCACTGGGAGACAGAAGGCACTAAGTTAATGCTTGTCAAATTGGTCTGAAGGCAGGCAGATGAGTTTAGAGCTACCATAATTGTCTAGGCAGCAGAGATCATGAAAGTCTTTCTTCGGGCAGTGTCAGGGGGCAAAGAGATAAGAGAGGAGAGAATCCACATTTTTCCTTTTCTTGGTTTACAGCATTAAATGACTTTCCTAGCTTAGCTCAAAGGTTATTTGATATATTGATTGCAAACACTCTGATTTCTATCCCCCTTGTGTCTATACCACTTGTAATGTGAAGTCTACACTTCTAACCCCCAAATCTGGGCTAGCCTTATATACTGCTCTGTAAAAGAGAATACGGAGGAAGTGGACCAGTTCTGAGCCTAGACTTCAGGAGGCCTTGAGCAATTCTGCCGTCTTTTGGAAACATGCCTCCACTGTGAACAGAAGCCCAGGGTAGCCTGTTGAAGAATGGGAGACATCCCATCGGATGGCATCTTATACCAGCCCTTCCCCAGCTGACACACTAGCTAGCATCTGATGCATGAGGACAGATAAGACCAGCCAAGCCCACTCAGATTCGCAGAACTGTCCAGCTGACCCATAGACTCAAAACTGCGTGAAATTAAAGGAGAAAAAAGAGACATTACAATAAATGCAATGCATTATCCCTAAGTATTTAGATGTTGAACTAGGAAAAAGTACTATGACAGATGTTATTGGGCCAACTGATAAAATTTGAAAGTAGGCTGAAAATGATTCAGAAAAAATAATATGAGAGAGAAAGGGGGGAAAAAAAGAGAAGAATAATGCAGACATAGCAAAATATTTTAAAAATCGGCAAATCTGAATTAAATGTATATGGGAGTTCCTTGACTCTTCAAGCAAATTTTCTGTAAGTTTAAAATTATATAAAAATAACAGTGTACATAAAAGGTATAATTTTAAATACTTGAAGATTAACCAAATGACTAGGAATAACATAAATAAAATAAATATTTTAAAAGTCCCCCCAAAATAATAATAATAATAACTGGTTGGATTTTTTTTTTAAAGTGTGAACGTTGTGGTGGTTTGTTAGGCAGCAATAGCTAGCTGACACAGGGATCCCCTACATGAGAGTTTCTCATGGTCAAGAAAGCCAAACCCTCTCCAGTGAGACACTGTAAACCAGGTTATGAAAAGAAAAAGAAGAATTTTCGAGCATCTAGCTGAAGAGGATTTGTTAAATAACTTTTTTTTTTATTCTTTCAACAAGCATGTTGACCATCAACCATGTGGTTAGTGGGCACTTAGTACTTAATTAAGTACAAGTACTCAGTCAGTGGTGACCAAGACAGGTCCCACCCATGCAGAAGTTTTGGGTGTGGTCCCTTCACAATTTACAAAGCACTTTCATAGTCACTAGTTCATTTGATTTCCACAACTTCTAGAGGAAGGCATTCTCGGTAGCCCCCGTTTACGAAGGAAATGGAAGGGTCAGAAAGGTCAACTAATTTTTTTTAAATGATGCAACCAGTTAGTAAGTCTGCATGTCCCACGAGGCTGGGAGTTCATTGTGGGATGAGAAGACAGGCTATGGTTGTCCCAACTCCTGGGACCAGAGCAGTAGATCCTATAATTAGATTGTAAAGGAACCAATACAAGGACTAGGCTTCAAACCCACAGCTCTGACTCCAAAGCATTCCGCTTGCTCTGTAATATCAGCTATGCCTCCCAAAGACTGCTCTGGATCTTCCCCACCCACGTCAAAGTCAGAGGAAGGAAAGGAATTCATAATCCTCATATTACCAGCTCCCAACTCTAGTGTCGCATGCAGTGAGGGTGTCTGCTCAGTGAAGCTACAAAAGTTTAGGGATTCAAGCAGGGCGGGATCCAGGTTCCCTTCCCTGTATCTCTCAGTTCTGCTCTCCTCTGTCTTGGCTTCCTTATCAGGGGGACTGTCTCAGCACGGTGAGTAAAATGGATCCTGGCAACCCCAGACTTTGAACAGCTTTTAAGCTCAAGATCCAAGAGACACTTTCTCTCTAAATGTCCATGTAAATTCTTGACATTGGACTTGCCCAGCTTAGGTTATCTGCCAAGCCCGGAACTAAGTATTCTGTCCAGGAGAATGGAGTCCTCTGATTGGCCACCTTTCTGTTCAGGGTGAGCAAAGAGAATAAATGTCCCTCAGAGTAATGAACAAATATTTTTGAAAGAATGAATGAATGAATCTTGACTCACAATGATTCAAATATATATCTCCACTGCTAAGAGACAAGCCAACATTTTTTTCATGCATTCCAAGAGCTGAGTGTCATCTAACCAATGACCCTTCCTGGGAAGCAAGATATGGCCTGCAATTCTAGAGGCATCTGTACCCTGAGCATATAATTAAGTCAGAGGCAAGTACAGCTGGTGAAAGTAGGAAGGCATGCATAAACTTTTCAATCTAGGAATGTTGGTGAACCCTGTCATTACATACCCCGCGTGCTAATCTAGCCCACCCGGACTCCATAAACTCTGTGACTCTAACTGTTCTCCAGCTGAAAATGCGTGAGTCCTCTTCTGGACTGTGGCTTCCCTCCTCCCTCCCTTCATTGAACACCTTTTGAAATCATCACCAGATTGAAGATTTACCAGTCACTGGGGAAGGGGTTGATCTAGGTGATAACTAAAGGTAAAATGTTAGCATTGGGAGTGGGGGAAGAGTAAGTTTTAAATAGAAAAACTCTATTCCACATATTCACTGTGTGATCTTTAGCAGATTACTGAACCTCTCTGAGCCCCCATGTCAGTAACAAAATCTGCCTCCTATGGTCACTGTCATTAGGAATACAGCAGGCCTAGCCTGGAACGTGACAAGTGTTTGATCAATGTCAGTCCTCCTCTTCTTTATAGCTATGAGATGCTCTGAGTTTGCTAATCAAAGAGAGTTAAAACAAAACCAAGAAACCAAAAACTCAAAAGAAAAACATGAATGTCTTTTAGAAATGGTCGTCTTAAAGCAAAAGCAAATGATATACCTAACTGTCTAGACTACTTATTTACCTGCTAGGTGTGGAGATGCAGTTTTGGGTAAGCACAGACAGGCTCTAGGCTCAAGGAGCTTAAAGTCTAGTGGGTATGACTGTGATCCAATAAGGGATACCATTAATTTGAAAGTATAATTGCACTTTAGCTGATGAACTTGACACTTAAACTCTTGCATTGTTACTGAAATTCTGGACATTTTATTCTATTTCTCCAGATACATTATAAGCTGAGCTAGGGCAATTTTTTTTTATACTTTCCACATTGGAAAATAAGTGCAAATATTTTTAAGTGATTTGAAAAGAGAAGTGGGGATGAGAAAGGAAGTGTTCTTTCCGTTTTTCCTTTGATTGACAATTTTCCCGTGACTAAATGCTTAAATTAAGGATGGCCAAGATCTGGGATTCTTCTTTTAGCACAGCCACCATATCACAGTACCCATTTAAACAAACCACAGCACTTTATCATGCCTGTTTTTCCATCTGTAAAAGAGACATTGTAGTACTTTCCCATCTAAGTCTCATTATGAATGCTTGTGACCCATTCGAAAGCAGGGATCTTATTTTATTCATTGCGTTCTCTGCACTGAGCAGTTTTTGGCGCCCCGTATAGAGTCAGCGCACGACAATGGCATAAACAACACACGTTTCTTGTTTCTCTTGAGCCGGCAGGTTGGATGTACCGTTCTGATGCGGTCTGTGCTCAGCTCAGCTCGACCGGACTCCCACAGGCATCACTAATCAGCTAGTGGGTCAACGGGGGCCAGGGGCTGTCTGGTCCAGGAAGCCCTCTGTTGGGATCACTGCATTTTGCTCTGAGAGACGATGGGATCCTCTGAAAAACAGAGGGTTAGCAGGGCAGTTTTAAACTTATTGAAAAGCACTAAGAGCCATCCTGGGAAAGCTACTCCATCAGACAGGTCCACGTGAGTACAAAGACAAATGATAAGAAAATGGATGTTCTGACTCCACATTCCTTTATGTTCTGCTGGAGGAAAGAGACAGCCTTTCTAGAGGGAGACTTGGTGATCTATGTCAGAACGCAGCCTGGCTGCTCATTGGCGCTTCTGGTTGAAAAGGCTGGAGAAAGACTAGGCGAAGAGTGGCGGAGGTGGGGAGAGAAGGGAGGGGGAGAGGCTTGGGAGAAGTGATGGGGGCATAGGCAGTGCGGGAGGTAGAAAAGTGAGAAGGCATCCTGCATCCTGATGGCCCCCCAGGCCTCCATCCTGAGCTCTTCCAAAGACACTTGACACCCTACAACCGAGCCATGCGTCTCTCCTCACTTCCTGGAGAGAAGAAAAATGTGGGCAATGAAACACTTAGGTAGGAATCCAGGTGGAGCAAACCCAGGCTGACTCCAGGTCACCTCCAGTGGATGGAGGTAGAGGGCCAATTCTGTGGTAAAGGCCCAACCCTCCTGGCAAGGAAAACAGTTATTGAAACTTGCTGAGCACTGAGCATCAAGCACAGGCCATCCCGAAACCCTGAAGTGGGTGCATAATGCAATGTCCAAATGTAACTGGATTTCTTAGCTTCCTATCTCCGAAATCTCTGCAGGGGGAAAAAAAAAAATTGCCTCTTTTTTTTTTTTTTTTTTTTTTCCCTCCCTTATCTGTTCCTGTGTCTGGCTGCTGGGGTTAGTAGCAAGCTCTCCAGAGTCTGGTATGTGTTCTCCATTGTGTTCTTTCTGTGAAGAAAATTACAACGTGAAAAGGAAAGGGAGCAGAGAGGAACATTACATTCTAAACAGGCTCAGGGAGATAATTGCAAAGTCTGCTTTGCTCCCCCTTTCTTCCCCCTCCCTCCTCGGCTTCTCTGAATTTCTTCCGCCTTTAGAATCTGGTGAAGGACACGCTGCAGAAACTGCTGCTGCAGGTGGACCAGACAGCTTTAGCTGGTGCTTCCCCGGGATGTGATGTGCCAGCTGTTTCCTCTCCTCATCTTCCTGGAGCAGCACGGTACCCACCCCTTGCTGCCCTCAAAGGACCACTTAGAAGGTTGCATTTAGGGAAAGATGGGCTGTTTGGTTTTTGTTCTTTTTCTTGGTGGTTTGGGTTATTCCTTTAGTCCTCTGTCTGCTTGGCCATGATTCAGTCCAGGTGGGTTCAGGAATTATTGTGTAACTACTTCATTGTTCCGGGCATTTCCAAGGACACAGTATCTATCATTTAGGGATTCTTTTCTGTGTGTTCAAAAGCATGTCAAGCATCTATGTCTCTGCTTTCATTTAATCCCCAGAGCCATCCTGGAAGGTCAATTGTGTTCTTATTTCCAATTTAGGATGAGATGTTGGGTCTCTATGAGTTCAAGTCATCTGTCCAAGTTCACAGGCGAATAGTGGTATAGCCAAGATTTGAACCTAGTTCTGGCTGATTCCCGACCTCTACGTTACCACGCGCCCATCGTCACATCCCCAAATTGATCAAAGACGGTCCCAGTCCTCCACGTTCTTAAAGTCTTAAGAAAAAAAAAAAGGCAGACACCTTAACTGAAGGTGGTTCTAGGGGCAGCAACGTGATCCATTTCTTCCCAATGAGATGCAAGCAGAAGAGGTTTCCAAGGGAGTGAAGGACCTCCCCAGGGTCACCTGACTGTAGATTGAGGTTGGAGGAAGCAAATCATAGAGTTTCTTCTAGCACAGAGATTTAAGGAATTGTGATTACCAGGTCACTTAGAAGATGCTTGAAATAGTGCTTAAAATGATCATTCTCCCTGCCCTCCTGAACACAGTGTGGAAGAAAATGCCACAATCAAAAAACAAAAATAAAACAAACCCAAAAGAACAATCTTGGTTTTCTTTTTTCCTTCTTTTTTCTTTTTTTTTTCTAAATCTGAGCACTGGGTTTCTTAGGTCTGTATGTCCCCACTTCAAGGATGAGGAAAACTGAGGCTCAGAGATACTGAGTCACCTGTGATCTAAGGGCCTTTCCCCTACACCAGTGTTTTTCAAAATGTGTTCCCTGGACCAGCAGCACCAGAATCACTTACCAAGGAACTGGTGGGAAATGCAAATTTTTGAGCTCCACCTCAGGACCACTGAATTAGAAACTCTGGTGTTGGGGCCCAGCATTCCAGATTTGAACAAGCCCTCCTGGTGATTCTGATGCAGCTAAAGATTAAGAACCACTGCTTTACAGTGGTTTGTAACTAATAGTTAATAACAAAATCCAGTTGTGAAACCCTACATTTTAAAATGTCGCTGCTTTAAACTACAGATGTTCTGAATGCAGTTTAATTTTGACCTTGGAGAAATCAGTTGCAAAAGTAAGATGCCAGCAAACTTTCAGAAATCTAATCAGCTATGCAACTTGTGATATGCTGGCATTTGGTGTCTGGCACGGAACAGCAGGTTGCTGCATTAAGTACAAAGGTGTGGTTAGGAGAGGATTTCTCAAGTTCTCATACCTTCTTTTTTGTTTGTTTGTTTGTTTCAGAAACATAACTTCTTTGCCTTTTCATTTTAAACATCTTTATTGGAGTATAATTGCTTTACAATGGTGTGTTAGTTTCTGCTTTATAACAAAGTGAATCAGCTATTACATATATCCCCATATCTCCTCCCTCTTGCATCTCCCTCCCACCCTCCATATCCCACCCCTCTAGGTGGACACAAAGCACTGAGCTGATCTCCCTGTGCTGTGTGGCTGCTTCCCACTAGCTATCCATTTTACGTTTGGTAGTGTATATATGTCCATGCCACTCTCTCACTTCGTCCCAGCTTACCCTTCCCCCTCCCCGTGTCCTCAAGTCCATTCTCTACGTCTGCGTCTTTATTCCTGTCCTGCCCCTAGGTTCTTCAGAACCTTTTCCTTTTTAGCTTCCATATATATGTGTTAGCATACGGTATTTGTTTTTCTCTTTCTGACTTACTTCACTCTGTATGACAGTCTCTAGGTCCAACCACCTCATTACAAATAACTCAATTTCGTTTCTCTTTATGGCTGAGTAATATTTCGTTGTATACATGTGCCACATCTTCTTTATCCATTCATCTGTCGACGGACACTTAGGTTGCTTCCGTGTCCTGGCTATTGTAAATAGAGCTGCAATGAACATTGTGGTACTTGACTCTTTTTGAATTATGGTTCTCTCAGGGTATATGCCCAGTAGTGGGATTGCTGGGTCGTATGGTAGTTCTATTTTTAGTGTTTTAGGGAACCTCCATACTGTTCTCCATAGTGGCTGTATCAATTTACATTCCCACCCACAGTGCAAGAGGGTTCCCTTTTCTCCACACCCTCTC
>NC_041228.1:13328574-13340217 GCF_002837175.3 Physeter macrocephalus
GCATGTGGGATCTTCCCGGACCGGGGCACGAACCCGTGTCCCCTGCATCGGCAGGCGGACTCTCAACCACTGCGCCACCAGGGAAGCCTTCTCATTGTAGTTTTGATTTGCATTTCTCTAATGATTAGTGATGTTGAGCATCCTTTCATGTATTTGTTGGCAATCTGCATATCTTCTTTGGAGAAATGTCTGTATGCTCAGTTGGGGCTGAACTAAGTGAAGTTCTTCCCAGCCATCAATGTATAATAAGCCTTGTTAGAGGTGTTCTCTTTCAAGGGCCTCGTACTGAGGAGAAGCCACACCAGAGGTGAAGTGACTTGCTCAAGGTCACCCAGCTGCAGAATGAGGTTGGAGAGGCAATCCATGCAGTCCCTTTCAACACCAATATTTAGTGAGTCTGTCTGCCGAGTGGTTTTAGCAGATGCTGAAACGCTGCGCTCAAAATGACTACTCATTCTGGCTCCCTGCAAGCATTGTCACACAGCTCAGAAGAAAATGCCATCAAAAATCAAAGAACCACCTTAGAGAGAGGTTTTTTGCCTCTTATTTTTTAAGCTTTGGGTTTTTTAATGTTTTCAAGATTTTTCAGTGGTAAAGTGATAAAGTGGTATTATAAAAGGACTTACAAAATTCCTTCAGAGCAATCAGAAACTGAGCGACATTCAGTTAGTCCAGAGTGGAAGGAGCTAGTTGCAGCCTCATTGCTCTCTGTCCTTCTGCATCTGAATTGACTTTCAGCACTGACACCCTTCTCACCCCAGCTTCACCTTCCTCTCCACTCTATTCGCGTTTCTACCCCACATCACTGCAATTTCTCTGCAGCAATTACCCGCCATCTCCTAGTCCAACTGGTTTTGAATCCTCCTCCTGTGTTTCCTCTGCCTTTTTCATCCTTCCGTCTCTGTCTCCTCCTAGAATCCACACCCTCTGCCTGACTCCCAAATGCTGGTGACCTCCAAACCCTTCAGATTTCAGTCCACACTCTTCTGGGACGGTCCCTCTGCATATACCAATATCTCAAATATATATCAATCATGCGCTGGCTTCTTTTCTCGACCTCAGACTGGAATATCCGACTCTTTGCAGGACTTCTAAGTATTTCAAACTCCACATGGTCCAAACTGGACTCATCTTCGCCTCTCCAAAAGCTCTTCCCTCCATGTTCCAAGACTACATGTACCACATTGTTAAATATCCAGTTACTCAAGCCAGGAACTAGGGAGCCATTGTTAATCCTTACTGATTCTAATAAGCATCACCTCTGTAACATACACACACAGCACAGACATATACACACCAACCACACACATGCTCTCTCTCTTACACATATGTGCACACGCGTATACATGCACACACATAAAAAACATACACATGCATCATTCATGCACACACAGGCACAACCACCCATACGCTTTCTCTCGTACACACACATACACGTGCACACACTTGCACCCACACACACATATATGAACACACACACACATAAACCCCATATGCAGTCAAAGGCCAAATCCTGTCAATTTTGCCTCTGTATCCCCCCAACTTCTCCAACCCTGCTACCGTCGCCCTTGAGCTGAGACCCACATCATTGCTTACCTGACTGCTGGGAGAGTTTCCTGACTGTTTTCCCTCCTTCCTTTGAATCCAAGCTCCATAGGACAGCCAGAGGCACGTCTCTGAAATGGAAATCAACCACAATTCTCCCACTTTGTGCATTTCCACAGCACCTATTGCCTGTAGAATAAGGTTAAGCTCTTACTCATGGCCATTGCACCGTTGCAATCCTCCTTGACCTGACTCTGAAGTCCCTTCATCAATTTCCACAAGAAATAATCCACCAATGAACACCTGGATACCCTCAATTACTTCACTGAGTTCAGGCACAATTCATGTCAATAGAAAACCAGTAGTTAAAGAAAAAAAACTTTGGTAGAAATGTGATCTATGAAACAGATTTGGAACACGTCATTTAGTCATACCAAATTACCCTACCCTCCAATGCCATAACATTTAACTAAATTGAATGACATCAGTGAGAGAGGGTATGCGAGCATAATAAAGAATTGGGAAATTCTTTATGCGTTGACATGGACATAACAGTAGTTTATTTAACCAGCCCCCTACTACTGAAACTAAAGGTAGTTACCAATCTTTCCAATCAATATTATTAGAATATCTGCCTCCAGGAGAAGGGATTAAAAGAAGGGAGAGGGTAAAACTGGGAAGACCAGTTACAAAGCAATAGACCAGCTAAGAGACCAGCTGGTGGCAATGGAGATGGAGACGAGAGACATTTAAGGACCTAGAGGCCTTGGCCTGATGAAATTTAGTATTAGGGAAGAGGCACAATAATAATCTGGAGGCATTCATTTTGTCCACCTGCTCTACCCTTGAGGGTGTGTCAAGCCCGGCAGATTCAGTGTGGAATAAACATGCAGCCAGTCCCCGCCCTTATGGACTTTCTAGTGTAAAGAAGAAAGATAAGGGAGTATTTCAAGAGGAGCTAACCCAGTCTGGTGTATGGGGTGGGGAATGGGGCCGGCCCGTAAGAAGACGCACTAAGCAAGTGGTTCCAGACGTGGGGAAATGACTGACTCCGTGGTTCTCTAAGTGTGGTCCCGAGCGGCAGCCACAGCGTCACCCGGGAACTGGTTAGAAGTGCACAGTCTCAGACCCCACCCCAGACCTCGTGAATGAGAAACTCTGGAGCTGGGCAGAGCCCACAGTCTGGGTGTAACAAGTCCTCAGGGCCATCCTTACATGGTTAGTTTGGGAACCACTGCCTAGAAACCCAAAAGATGCAGGAGCATCTTTCCTTGGCTGGTGCCGGTCTAGAAAGGCTTAAGACAGGAAGTGGCCTTTGAGCCAGGTCTTCAAAGGAGAGTGAGAGTTCTGCAGGAGGACACGCAGAGCTGGCAAGGAGCATTCCAGGAATTCCAGGTGTTTGCATTTCTGAGCCAGCTTACAGTACCACCACCTTCATATTTTCTAAATGAATTTAGAACGAAATCAGGGGAAATGACTTATGCACAGTTATTCATTGCATTTTGCAAAGAATTTAAACACTCAACAACAGATGACTTCTCGAATATACTCTGAGTCATACATATACATGAGTTCTATCCCCCCGTTTAGAAAAAGAAAGGGCTGTATCTACTAGTGTGGGGTTGAACTTCAGAATATAGTGGTGAGTACAAAAAGGAAGGTGCAAAGTCATGTGTATATCATGCTACTTTTGTGTGAAAAAACGTAAATGTGTATGTGCTCAGAATAGTGCAGAGAGACACCAGAAACAGGAAATGGGCTCTCAGGTGGAGAATGCAAGGTGGAGGATATAGGAGTGGGAGGGATAGTCTCATTGGACACCACTTTGCACCTTTCTATTTTTGATCTATCTGCGTAGATTACCAGTTCAAAGAAATGGACAAGGTATCTCCTTTCAGACATGAACAAGTAATGGAGAAGGGGGAGACATCAGTTCCAAGGGCCCCCCAGCTCCCAAGTACCATCCTCCTACCAGTCTCACCCCTCTAACACCTCCTGGGGAACTTCACAGATGGGGGTGTGACAGGGAGTGGTGTTCAGTGTTATAATTACTGCTTTCAGTACCTATTTTTTTCTAACAGGATGTGCCGACTGGGGCCGAAACCCTGTGCCAAAGTAACAGCGAAGTTGCTTTTCGCGGTAGTCCGTCTGAGTTCCAGGTATTTGGGAAATGGTCACTGAATAGCACCGGCTGGGGTGCAAGAGTTGAGGGGAGGACCCAAAGAACCACTGTGGTGGGAAGGGGGGGTCCACGGGGGCTCCATTCAGAAAAAGAACAATTGGTGGTTTCAGGCAGCTGAGGTAAGAGTAGGCGGGAAATGAGACAGCCTATCAGGGAGAAAACACTGACCCTTGCCTCTATCCAAAAAAGGAAAAAAAAAAAATTATAAGTGCAAAAAAGTGGTCTTTAGTGCACAGTGCTTCTTCCTTTAGCAGCTCTTTAGCACTCTCAAAAAAAAGGTTATCTCACCATCTCTTGTCTGCCTCAACTTCCTCACTTCCCTGGAAGGAGAAGGAAGTCAGCTTTATCAAGTGCCAAGCATACACCCAGTTTATTTTATGGACCCCTTTTCGTTATCACAGTTAATCTTCTCCAAAACCCTTCCAGGAGAACACTCCCCTTTGCAGATACGGAAACTGCAGTTTAGAAGAGCAACATGGCTGGCCCAAAGTTACAAGCGTGGAGCCATGATCAGAATCCAGTTCTGACGCCACAATCTCTGCTACACTGACTTTATGCTACCCTGAGCTATGGAAAGACCCCTTCTCAGACTCGGAAATCACTCATCCTTGAGCTACATGGGCCCAAACTTAGACCCCCCCCCGATTTGAAAACCACACTTGAAAGCAGCAGAGAGCACAGTCATATTTGCAAGAAGACAAAAGAATTCACCCAAGTAATCTTGTTTAAGACAGGGAAAGGATTCCTAGGATTTATCTGCTTCGTAACCAACCGCAGTTTGTGTTTGCTTCTGTAAAAATACCGGTTTATCAAGTCAATGGACTTGATGGCAATCTCCCTCCCATCCACCACAAGAGTTTTCTGTTTGCACGTTGCCCAGCAGCCAGGTCTACACAACTCCCCAACTGCATGAGCACTGTCAAGGTAAAAGCTGGTTTGGAAGGGATCTGACCTTCTCTAGCGTTTAAAGAAAATCTTGCAGAGGGCTTTAAGTTAAAAGGCCCCTTGACTCCAATAAGACAAGGAGTCTCTGGGATTTGTTTGTTGAATCATCTAGCAAGATTCACTGAGGACCTACTACCTGCCAAGGACACCAGCACGACAAAGAGATAGTTCCAGTCTTTACAGTCTTTTACAGTTTAAACACTGAGAGACAAAGTCTAAAAGAGATGCCTCAACAAACGCTAGAGGGTAGGTACAGAGGGGCAAGTGGTGAATCCTTCCTAGGTGGGGAAGGGAGTGGAGGGGATGGGAAATTGTGAGAAGCCTTTAGAGGAGGTGGCCTTTGCGACGAGCCTGGTAGGATGAGGAGAAGGACATTCCAGGTAGAGAGAAAAGCAGGAGCAAATTTTTGGAGGCTTGAAAATTCATTATGTATGCAGAGGTGATGCTCCTTGAGTTGAAATCTGTCTCCATGTCCCATCCCTGCTCTCAACTTGCTGTATAATTCTAGACATCTCATTTCACCTCTCTGATTTGCAGAATCAAGTGTCGTTTGTGTACATTGTAAAAGCAGAGGGAGAAGGAGGGAGAGAGAGAGAGAGAGAGAGAGAGAGAGAGAGAGAGAGACCAGGGATACAGAATTACGTGTCACAGAGGGTCCTGACTGGGTTTATCACAACCTATAGGCATCTCTGCATGAAAACACATGTGTCTGAGTCAAAGGTCACAGAGGAAGGATTCCCAGGCTAGCTGGTGGCTGTCATTCACACTGCCCCATGCCTCCTGTATCTGGCCGAATTCTTGAGAAAATAGGAAGTAAAAATAAAAAGGGCTTGACAGCTGAGAGCAGCTGGTCTTTGCTAGTGCTCAGGAAGAGCTGGAAGATGGACTTCTCCCTTGGCCCCCTGCTGGTCCCTCTAACTGCATCACCTGCAACCTCCCTCTTTCACTGACCAGACCCAGCTTCGCCATCAACTATTTCTGCATCTCTTCCCCAATCCACCGAGACGGGTCAGGTCCTATGTTTCTATGCTTCCCAGGCCTCCATGCTTCTTTCATCATAGCCTTTACCATACTGAATAGTAATTGTCCATTAACTTTGTGTCATCCCTCATTTTAATGTATGTCTCATTAGGATGGACATCATGTCTCCTTTCTACCCCCCTATCCGGTGTCATACCCTGGGAAGAGTAACTGTCTGTTGACTGTGGATAAGTGAATGAGTAATTGAGAGAATGGAAGATAGTATGCAAATGGCAATTGGCACAAGATAGTCAAAAAGTCTAGTGCCTCAGAGAATGAATGATATCTTGGGGTTTCAGTGTGAAGGAGGAGCGGCGGAAGTCCCAGTCAAAGAAGTACTGTGTATTTTAACTGTTGTTGAGACCTGTTCTATCCCCCAGTGCTGGAATTTCAAAAATCCAGGTGGGTTTTTGGCCATTTTCTATAAGGATCAAAAAGTATAATTTACTCTTATCCTCAACAGCTAGCTTCAGCTGGCTGGGCCAAATGGATTTTAGAAGACATAGAAGGAATTTTTTAAAGAAAAGAAAAAAGGAGTTATTATTTGACATGGGAGATGGCAAGTTAGAATAAAATGGGAGAATTGAGACGGGTTTCAACCGAGCCACAGGAGTAAGTGGAGAAGTCAAGGCAGATGGTGTTGATGAGGAAATTGACGATGGTGATGAAGATGATGATGATAATAATAATGGTGGCGAGTCATGAACATTTTGAGCATCTTGATATGTGCCAGATGTTCTATAGTCATTATCTCATTTACTCTTCACAACAGCCCAAGGAGGTGGGTGGTATTCTTATCTTATTCTTTAGATGAGGAAGATAAAACTCAGAAAGGTTAAATAATTGCTCAGGACCAAACAGCTCATAAGAAGCAGGGTCAGGACTTAAACCCAAATCTGGCTCCAAAGCCCATTCAGCTAAACATGGCTGTTCCGCCATCCACTTTACTCCGGTCGGTTAAGACTCTCTTAGTCAGGTTCTTGACATCTTCGTGCTAATGTGCCCTCTTTGTTGAATAACACCGTCATTGCTGGGAAGACATAAACTTCATATCAAACTTATTCCCTAGAAGTAGGTCAAAACACTCCTGACTACCCACACTAACTCTACAGTGATTTCATCTGCATTTTCCAAAATAAAAGACTGCTGTTACATAGCAGTCAGCATCCAAAACCTGATTTCAGAAGATAGAAGGTAAAATCAGATGTGCTGGGATTAATCTACATTTCAAATAGTGCATATCATAATTCTCCTGAACAACTGAATTTTCATATGGGTCCCATCAGGTCTGCTTCCTGCCTTTCTTTATCTAAAGGTAGGCCTGAAATCCTTTCTCAAACTTTCTCAAGGATTCTCTTTGGAAAGAATAATTATATTAGGTGTCTGATCCATTCCAGGGAATTTAATCACTGTGATCTTAACTAATTGCCGGCTCTTAAAAGACAGGAAATGTGACCATTAACTCCCATTTACCCAAAAGTCAGGGGATGGAATAGTCTCATTAATTTAATAGTCTGGTGAATTTAAAAAGACTAGAGATAACAAAAGATGGATTTCTAGATTTCCAGAATACAATAAAATGTAATACATTTAACTTCATATGAAATAAGAATGCTTTACAGCCTATAGAAGACTCTGAAGAACACTACCAAATATGATACAACAACGCCATGAGGGAAATAATAGGGTTATCTGCATTAGAGATAGAAAAGCTTGGAGAGATTTAATTATGTTTCCCAGATCACCCAGCAAATAGGAAGCAGAACTAGAGTCTGAGCTGTGTCTCTTAACTCCTCACTCAGTGAGAAATGTCCTGCCCCACATTTTTGATCACTCTCCCTTTCCAGCCAAGGCAAAAGCATTGCCAACATGGATGGACAAACTGAACTTCAAGACAATGAGCAAACCATACAGAAGTGCAGCTAGTCATCTGTCTTAGTATAAAGTAAATATGGAATTTACTATGGAATATAGATGGTTTATAAGCTCCTTGAATGCAAGGGCCATGTCCTGTTGAATTTTTACGCGTAGAGCTCAGCACAGAGTGAGTGTTTGTTGAATTCAACAACTAACGTGTTACTATTCTATTTGGATAACAAAGTGTTTGGGGAGAGTCCTGAGCTATGAGTCAACTCTCTTCCAATTACTCTATCAAGTCAAATCAAATCAAGAGCTCATATTTGGGCTGAAAATATTCCTGAACAGAATCCTTTGCAACCTTTCACCTAACAACATCATCAGGTGCTGTCAGGAGACGTCTCCTTGAGAGCAATGAAAGAAGCACTAAGTGACATCAGGCTGATGAAATCAGCGCCTCGTCTAGATCAGCCATTGGGTACCAAACCAAGGACTGGCTTCCAGCTACAGCTTCCATTTACAGGCAGGACGCGCTGGATGTCCTTAAGAGAACCAGAGGATCAGACTAGAGTTATCCCCAGCCTCCTGTAGATGCCCTCGGTCATGGAGGCCTGACAAAGCTCCCATGAGGCCAAATGACCAGATTACATTTTCAGACATGACCAGTTACCCGTCCTTGCTGTTGACCACTGACCGCTGCGCATGCCTGCTGCCCACAGCCCGGATAGGTCAATGCAGACGGGAATGAGTGGCCAAAGGCTTGGGTTTCAGACTGTTGTGGTTATAAAATCTTGATTTTGCTAGCTGGGTGACCTTGGACAAGTTGATTAGCCTCCTTCAGCCTTAAATTCCTCTTTTGTAAAATGAATGGGCACAAAGATTACACGAAATAATGTGTGTAGAGCATCCAACACATAGTAATGGAGCTGAATCTCATACGACAAGTAGAAGTTACATATAGCTCAAATTACCCTTGAGACTCCCTTAAATTGCCCAGAAAGGGCCATATACATTTTCTTTTCTATTTAATCTGCCACAATAATATAAACATATAAATATATGATGTATACAGTAGTCAGTATGTATGCAAAAAATATATATGCAGATATATAATTTTACAGTATTATAACTATATACAGAAGAGTATGTAGCTGAATTTGCATGGGTTAAATAGACATATGGGAAAACTCCACTCTAAATAGAAGCTGAGCATTTATGATGTTACTGTCCTGGGGGTAGTAGAAGCAAAGAAACATAAAATTACTAATAATAGTGAATTAAGCATATTCCCTAATCAGGGCTCTCTTCTAAGGACTGTTTCATTTTTCTTCATTTAATCTTCACAACAACCCTACAGTGTAGTTTCTATTATTATCCCCATTATTAAGATGAGGAAACTGAAGAACAGAGAAGTTAAGTAACTTAAATAATTCAACATATAGTCTGGCCCACAAAGGAGACTGTGACCTAGTTAAATAGATGAACTAAAACTGAATTCAGTACTATCAGTACATAAATACTTACAGGATGACAGCCTGGAAGGATAAAACTGAATGACAAAGGAGTGATACAGATGGCGCTTCATAAACGTAGGGTCTCAAAGCTGGAAGGACCCCGAATACCTCTGTTCATGTAAGGGAAGGAGGGTTCACTGCGGGGTCAGCAGTTCAGAAAGGACGTTCTAAAGGTGAGACCTAAGCTGTGCCTTAAAGGATGGTGCTTCCTAATCAGGCAATAAGAAAGTGGAAGCAAGAGCATGTATGTTGATTATGGGGTGAACGACTGGAGGCAGGCACATGACATCTTGTTTAGTGGATATATATAGAAAAGCCTAGCTGTAGCTATGATGGGAAAGGATAGAGGTGATGTGAAAAATAGACCAAGGTCATATTATGTTGGTCTCTGGGGTAACACTCCAAGGAATTTGACAGTGGACCTTAGGGAGCCACTGAAGACTCCTGAACTGTGGAACAAGAAGATAAAAAGGATATTTGGGGAAAATCAATTCTACTCCTAACCTAACATGTTTGGGCCATCAAACTAGATGGGCTGCCCCTCCAAAAGACACAGCTAAAAACAGTTCTGCAGAGGTCATTTTTACTCAGCAAGCACATAATTAAACAAATATGTCTTCTTTCAGGATGAATCTGGACTTTCCGAGCCCTCGGGGGACATCTTCACACACAACCCACAGGGCCTCTGCTGAATGTCCTTTGTACCCTAATGACAAAGCCATTCCTGGCACTCTACAGTGATGCTTTCTTTTTAACATGCCTGGTAAATTAAGTCTCCTGGAAAACACCTTCCCTGAACCTACTCCGCCTACACTTAATTCTTTACATTTTCACCGCTCCCCCAATTTGACTTTATATGTGTACTTGGAAGATTGTTGGCAGTGACGTAAACCTTGTCTGCGGAGACACCCTGACTTCTGGTGCCTAGAGATTTCGTAGTAAAATAAAGTGTTTTGTCCCCAAGGTCTTCTTAGTCTACTCATCCCACTTTTCAAGAGATCCACTGATTTAGGCAAGTTTATTTTGCAAAGCTAGGAACGCAAAAATTTAATCAAATGGAGCTCCATTCATTTTAAAGAATTGAAGGTAACTCAGCGTTAAAGTAGCTCCTGTGTTGTATGGCGGTGCCTAGTAGCAAAGTGTGATGTTATAATCGGCCCTGTTTATTTGAGAAGAAAAAATGTAAATCCTTTGGCCTGGAATTTCAGGTTCTTTATGTCTGATTCCAGCCAACAAGTCAAGTCTTTTTCTCGTCGCTGCCCTTCACGAAACTGACGTGGCAAACAAAACCATTGTCCACTGTTCTTCATGGAAACCCAGCGTTTGCCAAGCTCTGTGCACCTGGTTAATCTAGTCCTTCTGTTGCGAATGATCTCCAGGCCGCCGGTCTCATCTCTGCACGTGCAAATCCTTCCCTCATTCTTTCCATTCATTTAGTATCCACTGTATGTCAACTTTCCATTCAGTTCAGCATTTACTGCAGTAAGTATTCTGACAAGATAAGTACAGGGTTGTGGGGGACAGCCTAGAGGAGGGGCATTAGCCAATCAGGAATGCCTTCCTGGAGGAGGTGATGGCTTGGTTGAAACCAAAGAAGTTAGCAGTTAGAAAACATCTCTCTTTACTCTGAACATCCACAGCATTTTTCGTGATCTTTCTTAAGATGCCACTGTCTCCTTTATATTAATAGGGTTTTTTTTTCATCTATTTTATGACCCCTGCTAGACTGAGAGCTCCTGAAGGACAATATCTGTGCTGTTTCATCTCTGAATCTTTTTTACAAAATAAGTCCTCGATGGTGGGCAGGAACACAGACTTTGGAATGGGCAAATGAGTATTAAAAAGGCAACTCCACCATTTATGAGCTAAGTGACCTTGGTTGGACTAGTTAAATGACCTCTGTAAGACTCCTTTCATTCCCACATGTGGCACACAGCAAAATCTCAATAAGTGGTAGCTTTGAATTTCTGATACATAGTCAGTGATTATTTACTTATTTTACATACTTCTTAGCACAGTACACAAGAATAGCCCCATGTGAACACATACGAACTTGAATTCTTTTATTCTAGTCCAAATCTATGCATATAAGCATAATCATCATATTAATTAAAACTGTATCACAGATATTTCTTTTGCGAGGCAGATTTTTTTCTGACCCCAAAACTAATAAAGACACAGCATTTAAGGTTGAAAAAGCTAGTGCTTAATCATATGCCACCTTCTTCAGGGTTTATCAATCACTAAACAAGTAAGCCTAGTAAGTGATTCATTGCTGTCAAATGCATGTATGTGTGGCAGGAGAGGGAGATGGTGTGGGATGGAGGAGTCATTTAATCAAAGAAAGAAAAGGAAAAAAATTTAAAGAATCCAAGCCTAGTGAAAAGTTAAAATCACGTTATTCTTTCTAAGCGGTGACTGTGGTTTGTTCTCAGTTTAGATGGTGGTGCTTTTAATTTTTTTTTTTTTTTTTTTTTTTTTTGCGGTACGCGGGCCCCTCACTGTTGTGGCCTCTCCCTTTGCGGAGCACAGGCTCCGGACGCGCAGGCTCAGCGGCCATGGCTCACGGGCCCAGCCGCT